>NW_022587756.1:0-68403 GCF_009834535.1 Camelus ferus
GAAGTACGGTTTTTACACACAATTATCTCTCAGAACTGAGCATGTGGAGACACTTTCGTTCATCTAGCACAAAGGGAACGGGTTGCAGGGGAAACAATTACTCTGGTTTCTCAGTCTGTTTCCTACTGCCGGTTTGAAGTTCCTGCAGTTTTCACTGTAAAACTGAGTTTTAGCTCATACCTCCCCATATATATGTATGGAGTGGAGTTTGCAACTGAAAAGAAACTTTGTGTTCCCAACAAGCTAGGTGAAGCACGGCTTTCACTCACACTTATCTCTCAGAACTGAGCATGTGGAGAGACTTTCTTTCATCTAGCACAAAGGGAACTGGTTGCAGGAGAAACTTTTACTCTGGGTTCTCAGACTGTTTCCTAATTCTGGTTTGAAATTCCTGCAGTTTTCATTGTAAAACAGAGTTGGTGCTAGTACCTGCCAATATATATATATGGAGTGGAGTTTGCAAGTGAAAAGAAACTTGGTGTTCCCAACAAGCTAGGTGAAGTACAGTTTTCACACACACTTATCTCTCAGAACTGAGCATGTGGAGACACCTTCGTTCACCTAGCACATAGGGAACGGGTTGCATGGGAAACATTTACTCTGGTTTCTCAGTCTGTTTCCTACTGCCGGTTTGAAGTTCCTGCAGTTTTCACTGTAAAACCGAGTTGGAGCTCATACCTACCCATATATATGTATGGAGTGGAGTTTGCAACTGAAAAGAATCTTTGTGTTCCCAACAAGCTAGGTGAAGGACGGCTTTCACACACACTTGCCTCTCAGAACTGAGCATGTGGAGAGACGTTCGTTCATCTAGCACAAAGGTAACGGGTTGCAGGAGAAACTTTTACTCTGGTTTCTCACTCTGTTTCCTAGGGCCGGTTTGAAGTTCCTGCAGTTTTCACAGTAAAACAGAGTTGGAGCTCGTACCTCCCCATATATATGTATGGAGTGGAGTTTGCAAGTGAAAAGAAACTTTGTGTTCCCAACAAGCTAGGTGAAGGACGGCTTTGACACACACTTATTTCTCAGAACTGAGCATGTGGAGAGACTTTCGTTCATCTAGCACAAAGTGAACGGGTTGCAGGAGAAACTATTACTCTGGATTCTCAGTCTGTTTCCTAGTGCCGGTTTGAAGTTCCTGCAGTTTTCATTGTAAAACAGAGTTGGAGCTAGTAACTCCCCATATATATGTATTGAGTGGAGTTTGCAAGTGAAAAGAAACTTTGTGTTCCCAACAAACTAGGTGAAGGACGGCTTTCACACACACTTATATCTCAGAAATGAGCATGTGGAGAGAACTTCGTTCATCTAGCACAAAGGGAAAGGGTTGCAGGGGAAACTTTTACTCTGGTTGTTCAGTCTGTTTCCTAGTGCCGGTTTGAAGTTCCTTCATTTTTCACTGTAAAAACGAGTTGGAGCTTGAACCTCCCAATATATATGTATGGAGTGGAGTTTGCAACTGAAAAGAATCTTTGTGTTCCCAACAGCTAGGTGAAGCACGGCTTTAACTCACACTTATCTCTCAGAACTGAGCATGTGGAGAGACTTTCGTTCATCTAATACAAAGGGAACGGGTTGCAGGAGAAACTTTTACTCTGGTTTCTCAGACTGTTTCCTACTTCCGGTTTGAAATTCCTGCAGTTTTCACTGTAAAACCGACTTGGTGCTAGTACCTGCCCATATATAAATTTGGAATGGTGTTTGCAAGTGAAAAGAAACTTGGTGTTCCCAACAAGCTTGTTGAAGTACGGTTTTTACACACAATTATCTCTCAGAACTGAGCATGTGGAGACACTTTCGTTCATCTAGCACAAAGGGAACGGGTTGCAGGGGAAACATTTACTCTGGTTTCTCAGTCTGTTTCCTACTGCCGGTTTGAAGTTCCTGCAGTTTTCACTGTAAAACCGAGTTTTAGCTCATACCTCCCCATATATATGTATGGAGTGGAGTTTGCAACTGAAAAGAAACTTTGTGTTCCCAACAAGCTAGGTGAAGGACGGCTTTCACACACACTTATCTCTCAGAACTGAGCATGTAGAGAGACGTTCGTTCATTTAGCACAAAGGGAACGAGTTGCTGGAGAAACTATTACTCTGGTTTCTCAGTCTGTTTCCTAGTGCCGGTTTGATGTTCCAGCAGTTTTCACTGTAAAACCGAGTTGGAGCTATTACATCCCCATATAGATGTATGGAGTGGAGTTTGCAAGTGAAAAGAAGTTTGTGTTCCCAACAAGCTAGGTGAAGAACGGCCTTCACACACACTTACCTCTCAGAACTGAGCATGTGAAGAGAAGTTCGTTCATCTAGCACAAATGGAACGGGTTGCAGGGGAAACTTTTACTCTGGTTTGTCAGTCTGTTTCCTACTGCCGGTTGGAAGTTCCTGCAGTTTTCACTGTAAATCCGAGTTGGACCTCGTACCTCCCCATATATATGTATGGAGTGGAGTTTGCAACTGAAAAGAATTGTTTGTTTCCCAACAAGCTAGGTGAAGGACGGCTTTCACACACACTTATCTCTCAGAACTGATCATGTGGAGAGACGTTCGTTCATCTAGCACAAAGGGAACGGGTTGCAGGGAAACTTTTACTCTTGTTTCTCAGTCTGTTTCCTAGTGCCGGTTTGAAGTTCCTGCAGTTTTCACTGTAAAACCGAGTTGGAGCTAGTACCTCCCCATATATATGTATGGAGTGGAGTTTGCAACTGAAAAGAAACTTTGTGTTCCCAACAAGCTAGGTGAAGGACGGCTTTCACACACACTTATCTCTCAGAACTGAGCATGTGGAGAGACGTTCGTTCATCTAGCACAAAGGGAACGGGTTGCAGGAGAAACTTTTACTCTGGTTTCTCAGTCTGTTTCCTAGTGCCGGTTTGATAGTTCCTGCAGTTTTCACTGTAAAACCGAGTTGGAGCTAGTACCTCCCCATATATATGTATGGAGTGGAGTTTGCAAGTGAAAAGAAACTTTGTGTTCCCAACAAGCTAGGTGAAGGACGGCTTTCACACACACTTATCTCTCAGAACTGAGCATGTGGAGAGACTTCGTTCATCTAGCACAAAGGGAACGGGTTGCAGGGAGAAACTTTTACTCTGGTTTCTCAGTCTGTTTCCTAGTGCCGGTTTGAAGTTCCTGCATTTTTCACTGTAAAACAGTGTTGGAGCTAGTACCTACCCATATATATGTATGGAGATGGAGTTTGCAACTGAAAAGAAACTTTGTGTTCCCAACAAGCTAGGTGAAGGACGGCTTTCACACACACTTATCTCTCAGAACTGAGCATGTGGAGAGACATTCGTTCATCTAGCACAAAGGGAACGGGTTGCAGGAGGAATTTTTACTCTGGTTTCTCAGTCTGTTTCCCACTGCCGGTTTGAAATTCCTGCAGTTTTCACTGTAAAAAAGATTTGGTTCTTGTACCTGCCCATATATATGTATGGAGTGGAGTGGGCAAGTGAAAAGAAACTTTGTGTTCCCAACAAGCTAGGTGAAGTACGGCTTTCACACACACTTACCTCTCAGAACTGAGCATGTGGAGGGACGTTCGTTCATCTAGCACAAAGGTAACGGGTTGCAGGAGAAACTTTTACTCTGGTTTCTCACTCTGTTTCCTAGTGCCGGTTTGAAGTTCCTGCAGTTTTCACTGTAAAACAGAGTTGGAGCTCGTACCTCCCCATATATATGTATGGAGTGGAGTTTGCAAGTGAAAAGAAACTTTGTGTTCCCAACAAGCTAGGTGAAGGACGGCTTTGACACACACTTATTCTCTCAGAACTGAGCATGTGGAGAGACTTTCGTTCATCTAGCACAAAGTGAACGGGTTGCAGGAGAAACTATTACTCTGGATTCTCAGTCTGTTTCCTAGTGCCGGTTTGAAGTTCCTGCAGTTTTCATTGTAAAACCGAGTTGGAGCTAGTAACTCCCCATATATATGTATTGAGTGGAGTTTGCAAGTGAAAAGAAACTTTGTGTTCCCAACAAACTAGGTGAAGGACGGCTTTCACACACACTTATATCTCAGAAATGAGCATGTGGAGAGAACTTCGTTCATCTAGCACAAAGGGAAAGGGTTGCAGGGGAAACTTTTACTCTGGTTGTTCAGTCTGTTTCCTAGTGCCGGTTTGAAGTTCCTTCATTTTTCACTGTAAAAACGAGTTGGAGCTTGAACCTCCCAATATATATGTATGGAGTGGAGTTTGCAACTGAAAAGAATCTTTGTGTTCCCAACAGCTAGGTGAAGCACGGCTTTAACTCACACTTATCTCTCAGAACTGAGCATGTGGAGAGACTTTCGTTCATCTAATACAAAGGGAACGGGTTGCAGGAGAAACTTTTACTCTGGTTTCTCAGACTGTTTCCTACTTCCGGTTTGAAATTCCTGCAGTTTTCACTGTAAAACCGACTTGGTGCTAGTACCTGCCCATATATATATTTGGAATGGTGTTTGCAAGTGAAAAGAAACTTGGTGTTCCCAACAAGCTTGTTGAAGTACGGTTTTCACACACAATTATCTCTCAGAACTGAGCATGTGGAGAGACTTTCGTTCATCTAGCACAAAGGGAACGGGTTGCAGGGGAAACATTTACTCTGGTTTCTCAGTCTGTTTCCTAGTGCCGGTTTGAAGTTCCTGCAGTTTTCACTGTAAAACCGAGTTGGAGCTAGTACCTCCCCATATATATGTATGGAGTGGAGTTTGCAACTGAAAAGAAACTTTGTGTTCCCAACAAGCTAGGTGAAGGACGGCTTTCACACACACTTATCTCTCAGAACTGAGCATGTAGAGAGACGTTCGTTCATCTAGCACAAAGGGAACGAGTTGCAGGAGAAACTATTACTCTGGTTTCTCAGTCTGTTTCCTAGTGCCGGTTTGATGTTCCAGCAGTTTTCACTGTAAAACCGAGTTGGAGCTATTACATCCCCATATAGATGTATGGAGTGGAGTTTGCAAGTGAAAAGAAAGTTTGTGTTCCCAACAAGCTAGGTGAAGAACGGCTTTCACACACACTTACCTCTCAGAACTGAGCATGTGAAGAGAAGTTCGTTCATCTAGCACAAAGGGAACGGGTTGCAGGGGAAACTTTTACTCTGGTTTCTCAGTCGGTTTCCTACTGCCGGTTTGAAGTTCCTGCAGTTTTCACTGTAAATCCGAGTTGGACCTCGTACCTCCCCATATATATGTATGGAGTGGAGTTTGCAACTGAAAAGAATGTTTGTTTTCCCAACAAGCTAGGTGAAGGACGGCTTTCACACACACTTATCTCCCAGAACTGATCATGTGGAGAGACGTTCGTTCATCTAGCACAAAGGGAACGGGTTGCAGGAGAAACTTTTACTCTTGTTTCTCAGTCTGTTTCCTAGTGCCGGTTTGAAGTTCCTGCAGTTTTCACTGTAAAACCGAGTTGGTGCTAGTACCTCCCAATATATATGTATTGAGTGGAGTTTGCAAGTGAAAAGAAACTTTGTGTTCCCAACAAGCTAGGTGAAGGACGGCTTTCACACACACTTATCTCTCAGAACTGAGCATGTGGAGAGACCTTCGTTCATCTAGCACAAAGGGAACGGGTTGCAGGGGAAACTTTTACTCTGGTTTCTCAGTCTGTTTCCTAGTGCCGGTTTGAAGTTCCTGCATTTTTCACTGTAAAACAGTGTTGGAGCTCGTACCTCCCCATATATATGTATGGAGTGGAGTTTGCAACTGAAAAGAATCTTTGTGTTCCCAATAAGCTAGGTGAAGCACGGCTTTCACTCACACTTATCTCTCAGAACTGAGCATGTGGAGAGACTTTCTTTCATCTAGCACAAAGGGAACTGGTTGCAGGAGAAACTTTTACTCTGGGTTCTCAGACTGTTTCCTACTTCTGGTTTGAAATTCCTGCAGTTTTCATTGTAAAACCGAGTTGGTGCTAGTACCTGCCCAATATATATATATGGAGTGGAGTTTGCAAGTGAAAAGAAACTTGGTGTTCCCAACAAGCTAGGTAAAGGACAGTTTTCACACACACTTATCTCTCAGAACTGAGCATGTGGAGACACCTTCGTTCACCTAGCACATAGGGAACGGGTTGCAGGGGAAACATTTACTCTGGTTTCTCAGTCTGTTTCCTACTGCCGGTTTGAAGTTCCTGCAGTTTTCACTGTAAAACCGAGTTGGAGCTCATACCTACCCATATATATGTATGGAGTGGAGTTTGCAACTGAAAAGAATCTTTGTGTTCCCAACAAGCTAGGTGAAGGACGGCTTTCACACAAACGTGCCTCTCAGAACTGAGCATGTGGAGAGACGTTCGTTCATCTAGCACAAAGGTAACGGGTTGCAGGAGAAACTTTTACTCTGGTTTCTCACTCTGTTTCCTAGGGCCGGTTTGAAGTTCCTGCAGTTTTCACTGTAAAACAGAGTTGGATCTCGTACCTCCCCATATATATGTATGGAGTGGAGTTTGCAAGTGAAAAGAAACATTGTGTTCCCAACAAGCTAGGTGAAGGTCGGCTTTGACACACACTTTTCCCTCAGAACTGAGCATGTGGAGAGACTTTCGTTCATCTAGCAAAAAGTGAACGAGTTGCAGGAGAAACTTTTACTCTGGTTTCTCAGTCTGTTTCCTAGTGCCGGTTTGAAGTTCCTGCAGTTTTCTCTGTAAAACCGAGTTGGAGCTAGTACCTCCCCATATATATGTATTTATTGGAGTTTGCAAGTGAAAAGAAACTTTGTGTTCCCAACAAGCTAAGTGAAGTACGGCTTTCACACACACTTATCTCTCAGAACTGAGCATGTGGAGAGACTTTCGTTCATCTAGCACAAAGGGAACGGGTTGCAGGAGAAACTTTTACTCTGGTTTCTCAGACTGTTTCCTACTTCCGGTTTGAAATTCCTGCAGTTTTCACTGTAAAATCGAGTTGGTGCTAGTACCTGCCCATATATATATTTGGAGTCGTGTTTGCAAGTGAAAAGAAACTTGGTGTTCCCAACAAGCTAGGTGAAGGACGGTTTTCACTCACACTTATCTCTCAGAACTGAGCATGTGGAGACACGTTCGTTCATCTAGCACAAAGGGAACGGGTTGCAGGGGAAACATTTACTCTGGTTTCTCAGTCTGTTTCCTAGTGCCGTTTTGAAGTTCATGCAGTTTTCACTGTAAAATCGAGTTGGTGCTCGTACCTCCCCATATATATGTATGGATTGGAGTTTGCAAGTGAAAAGAAACTTTTTGTTCCCAACAAGCTATTTGAAGGAGGGCTTTCACACAAACTTATCTCTCAGAACTGAGCATGTGGAGAGACATTCTTTCATCTAGCACAAAGGGAACGGGTTGCAGGAGAAACTTTTACTCTGGATTCTCAGTCTGTTTCCTAGTGCCGGTTTGTAGTTCCTGCAGTTTTCACTGTAAAACCGAGTTGGAGCTATTACATCCCCATATAGATGTATGGAGTGGAGTCTGCAAGTGAAAAGAAAGTTTGTGTTCCCAACAAGCTAGATGAAGAACGGCTTTCACACACACTTACCTCTCAGAACTGAGCATGTGAAGAGACGTTCGTTCATCTAGCACAAAGGGAACGGGTTGCAGGGGAAACTTTTACTCTGGTTTCTCAGTCGGTTTCCTACTTCCAGTTTGAAGTTCCTGCATTTTTCACTGTAAATCCGAGTTGGAGCTACTACCTCCCAATTTATATGTATGGAGTGGAGTTTGCAACTGAAAAGAAAGTTTGTTTTCCCAACAAGCTAGGTGAAGGACGGCTTTCACACACACTTATCTCTCAGAACTGAGCATGTGGAGAGACGTTCATTCATTTAGCACAAAGGGAACGGGTTGCAGGGAAACTTTTACTCTTGTTTCTCAGTCTGTTTCCTAGTGCCGGTTTGAATTTCCTGCAGTTTTCACTGTAAAACAGAGTTGGAGCTAGTACCTCCCCATATATATGTATGGAGTGGTGTTTGCAACTGAAAAGAAACTTTGTGTTCCCAACAAGCTAAGTGAAGTACGGCTTTCACACACACTTACCTCTCAGAACTGAGCATGTGGAGAGACGTTCGTTCATCTAGCACAAAGGGAACTGTTTGCAGGAGAAATTTTTACTCTGGATTCTCAGTCTGTTTCCTAGTGCCAGTTTGAATTTCCTGCAGTTTTCACTGTAAAACAGAGTTGGAGCTAGTGCATCCCCTTATATAAGTATGGAGTGGAGTTTGCAAGTGAAAAGAATCTTTGTGTTCCCAACAAGCTAGGTGAAAAACGGTTTTCACACACACTTATCTCTCAGAACTGAGCATGTGGATAGACTTTCGTTCATCTAGCAAAAAGGGAACGGTATGCAGGAGAAACTTTTACTCTGGTTTCTCAGTCTGTTTCCTATTGCCGGTTTGAAGTTCCTGCAGTTTTCACTGTAAAACAGATTTGGAGCTCGTACCTCCCCATATATATGTATGGAGTGGAGTTTGCAACTGAAAATAATCTTTGTGTTCCCAACAAGATAGGTGAAGGACGGCTTTCACACACACTTATCTCTCAGAACTGAGCATGTGGAGAGACTTTCGTTCATCTAGCACAAAAGGAACGGGTTGCAGGAGAAAGTTTTACTCTGGTTTCTCAGACTGTTTCCTACTTCCGGGTTGAAATTCCTGCAGTTTTCACTGTAAAACCGACTTGGAGCTAGTACCTGCCCATATATATATTTGGAGTCGTGTTTGCAAGTGAAAAGAAACTTGGTGTTCCCAACAAGCTAGGTGAAGGACGGTTTTCACTCACACTTATCTCTCAGAACTGAGCATGTGGAGACACGTTCGTTCATCTAACACTAAGGGAAAGGGTTGCAGGGGAAACATTTACTCTGGTTTCTCAGGCTGTTTCCTACTGCCGGTTTGAAGTTCCTGCAGTTTTCACTGTAAAATCGTGTTGGTGCTCGTATCTCCCCATATATATGTATGGATTGGAGTTTGCAAGTGAAAAGAATCTTTGTGTTTCCAACAAGCTATTTGAAGTTGGGCTTTCACACAATCTTATCTCTCAGAACTGAGCATGTGGAGAGACATTCTTTCATCTAGCACAAAGGGAACGGGTTGCTGGAGAAACTTTTACTCTGGATTCTCAGTCTCTTTCCTAGTGCCGGTTTGAATTTCCTGCAGTTTTCCCTGTAAAAAAGAGTTGGTGCTAGTACCTCCCCATATATATCTATGGAGTGGAGTGGGCAAGTGAAAAGAAACTTTGTGTTCCCAACATGCTAGTTGAAGGACGGCTTTCACACACACTTACCTCTCAGAACTGAGCATGTGGAGAGACGTTCGTTCATCTAGCACAAAGTGAACGGTTTGCAGGAGAAACTTTTACTCTGGATTCTCAGTCTGTTTCCTAGTGCCGGTTTGAAGTTCCTGCAGTTTTCACTTGTAAAACCGATTTGGAGCTAGTACATCCCCATATATATATATGGAGTGGAGTATTGCAAGTGAAAAGAAACTTTGTGTTCCCAACAAGCTAAGTGAAGGACGGCTTTCACACACACTTATCTCTCAGAAGCTGAGCATGTGGAGAGACCTTCGTTCATCTAGCACAAAGGGAACGGGTTGCAGGGGAAACTTTTACTCTGGTTTCTCAGTCTGTTTCCTAGTGCCGGTTTGAAGTTCCTGCAGTTTTCACTGTAAAACCGAGTTGGTGCTCGTACCTCCTCATATATATGTATGGATTGGAGTTTGCAACTGAAAAGAAACTTTGTGTTCCCAACAAGCTAGGTGAAGGAGGGCTTTCACACACACTTATCTCTCAGAACTGAGCATGTGGAGAGACATTCGTTCATCTAGCACAAAGGGAACGGGTTGCAGGAGAAACAGTTACTCTGGATTCTCAGTCTGTTTCCTAGTGCCGGTTTGTAGTTCCTGCAGTTTTCACTGTAAAACCGAGTTGGAGCTATTACATCCCCATATAGATGTATGGAGTGGAGTCTGCAAGTGAAAAGAAAGTTTGTGTTCCCAACAAGCTAGGTGAAGAACGGCTTTCACACACACTTACCTCTCAGAACTGAGCATGTGAAGAGACGTTCGTTCATCTAGCACAAAGGGAACGGGTTGCAGGGGAAACTTTTACTCTGGTTTCTCAGTCTGTTTCCTACTTCCAGTATGAAGTTCCTGCATTTTTCACTGTAAATCCGAGTTGGAGCTACTACCTCCCATTTTATATGTATGGAGTGGAGTTTGCAACTGAAAAGAAAGTTTGTGTTCCCAACAAGCTAGGTGAAGGACGGCTTTCACACACACTTATCTCTCAGAACTGAGCATGTGGAGAGACGTTCGTTCATCTAGCACAAATGGAACGGGTTGCAGGAGAAACTTTTACTCTGGTTTCTCAGTCTGTTTCCTAGTGCCGGTTTGAATTTCCTGCAGTTTTCACTGTAAAACCGAGTTGGAGCTAGTACCTACCCATATATATGTATGGAGTGGAGTTTGCAACTGAAAAGAAACTTTGTGTTCCCAACAAGCTAGGTGAAGGACGGCTTTCACACACACTTATCTCTCAGAACTGAGCATGTGGAGAGACGTTCGTTCATCTAGCACAAAGGGAACGGGTTGCAGGAGAAACTTTTACTCTGGTTTCTCAGTCTGTTTCCTAGTGCCGGTTTGAAGTTCCTGCAGTTTCCACTGTAAAACAGAGTTGGAGCTAGTACCTCCCCATATATATGTATGGAGTGGAGTTTGCAAGTGAAAAGAAACTTTGTGTTCCCAACAAGCTAGGTGAAGGACGGCTTTCACACACACTTATCTCTCAGAACTGAGCATGTGGAGAGACGATTCGTTCATCTAGCACAAATGGAACGGGTTGCAGGAGAAACTTTTACTCTGGTTTCTCAGTCTGTTTCCTAGTGCCGGTTTGAAGTTCATGCAGTTTTCACTGTAAAACAGAGTTGGTGCTAGTACCTCCCCATATATATGTATGGAGTGGAGTTTGCAAGTGAAAAGAAACTTTGTGTTCCCAACAAGCTAGTTGAAGGACGGCTTTCACACACACTTATCTCTCAGAACTGAGCATGTGGAGAGACCGTTCGTTCATCTAGCACAAAGGGAACGGGTTGCAGGGGAAACTTTTACTCTGGTTTCTCAGTCTGTTTCCTAGTGCCGGTTTGAAGTTCCTGCAGTTTTCACTGTAAAACCGAGTTGGAGCTCGTACCTCCTCATATATATGTATGGAGTGGAGTTTGCAACTGAAAAGAAACTTTGTGTTCCCAACAAGCTAGGTGAAGTGACGGCTTTCACACACACTTATCTCTCAGAACTGAGCATGTGGAGAGACGTTCGTTCATCTAGCACAAAGGGAACGGGTTGCAGGAGAAACATTTACTCTGGATTTCTCAGTCTGTTTCCTAGTGCCGGTTTGATAGTTCCTGCAGTTTTCACTGTAAAACCGAGTTGGAGCTAGTACATCCCCATATATATGTATGGAGTGGAGTTGCAAGTGAAAAGAAACTTTGTGTTCCCAACAAGCTAGTGAAGAACGGCTTTCACACACACTTATCTCTCAGAACTGAGCATGTGGAGAGACGTTCGTTCATCTAGCACAAAGGGAATCGGGTTGCAGGGAGAAACTTTTACTCTGGTTTCTCAGTCTGTTTCCTAGTGCCGGTTTGAAGTTCCTGCAGTTTTCACTGTAAAACCGAGTTGGAGCTAGTACCTCCCCATATATATGTATGGAGTGGAGTTTGCAAGTGAAAAGAAACTTTGTGTTCCCAACAAGCTAGGTGAAGGAAGGCTTTCACACACACTTATCTCTCAGAACTGAGCATGTGGAGAGACGTTCGTTCATCTAGCACAAAGGGAACGGGTTGCAGGAGAAACTTTTACTCTGGTTTCTCAGTCTGTTTCCTAGTGCCGGTTTGAAGTTCCTGCAGTTTTCACTGTAAAACCGAGTTGGAGCTAGTACCTCCCCATATATATGTATGGAGTGGTAGTTTGCAAGTGAAAAGAAACTTGGTGTTCCCAACAAGCTAGGTGAAGGACGGCTTTCACACACACTTATCTCTCAGAACTGAGCATGTGGAGAGACTTTCGTTCATCTAGCACAAAGGGAACGGGTTGCAGGGGAAACTTTTACTCTGGTTTCTCAGTCTGTTTCCTACTGCCGGTTTGAAGTTACTGCAGTTTTCACTGTAAAACCGAGTTGGAGCTAGTACCTCCCCATATATATGTATGGAGTGGAGTTTGCAACTGAAAAGAAACTTTGTGTTCCCAACAAGCTAGGTGAAGGACGGCTTTCACACACACTTATCTCTCAGAACTGAGCATGTGGAGAGACGTTCGTTCATCTAGCACAAATGGAACGGGTTGCAGGAGAAACTTTTACTCTGGTTTCTCAGTCTGTTTCCTAGTGCCGGTTTGAAGTTCCTGCAGTTTTCACTGTAAAACCGAGTTGGAGCTAGTACCTCCCCATATATATGTATGGAGTGGAGTTTGCAAGTGAAAAGAAACTTTGTGTTCCCAACAAGCTATGTGAAGGACGGCTTTCACACACACTTATCTCTCAGAACTGAGCATGTGGAGAGACGTTCGTTCATCTAGCACAAAGGGAACGGGTTGCAGGAGAAACTTTTACTCTGGTTTCTCAGTCTGTTTCCTAGTGCCGGTTTGAAGTTCCTGCAGTTTTCACTGTAAATCCGATTTGGAGCTACTACCTCCCAATTTATATTTATGGAGTGGAGTTTGCAACTGAAAAGAAAGTTTGTGTTCCCAACAAGCTAGGTGAAGGACGGCTTTCACACACACTTATCTCTCAGAACTGAGCATGTGGAGAGACGTTCATTCATTAGCACAAAGGGAACGGGTTGCAGGAGAAACTTTTACTCTTGTTTCTCAGTCTGTTTCCTAGTGCCGGTTTGAATTTCCTGCAGTTTTCACTGTAAAACCGAGTTGGAGCTAGTACCTCCCCATATATATGTATGGAGTGGAGTTTGCAAGTGAAAAGAAACTTTGTGTTCCCAACAAGCTAAGTGAAGTACGGCTTTCACACACACTTATCTCTCAGAACTGAGCATGTGGATAGACGTTCGTTCATCTAGCACAAAGGGAACGGTTTGCAGGAGAAACTTTTACTCTGGTTTCTCAGTCTCTTTCCTAGTGCCGGTTTGAAGTTCCTGCAGTTTTCACTGTAAAACCGAGTTGGTGCTAGTACCTCCCCATATATATGTATGGAGTGGAGTTGGCAAGTGAAAGGAAACTTTGTGTTCCCAACAAGCTAGGTGAAGGACGGCTTTCACACACACTTACCTCTCAGAACTGAGCATGTGGAGAGACGTTCGTTCATCTAGCACAAAGGGAACGGGTTGCAGGAGAAACTTTACTCTGGATTTCTCAGTCTGTTTCCTAGTGCCGGTTTGAAGTTCCTGCAGTTTTCACTGTAAAACCGATTGGTAGCTAGTACCTCCCAATATATATGTATGGAGTGGAGTTTGCAAGTGAAAAGAAACTTTGTGTTCCCAACAAGCTAGGTGAAGGACGGCTTTCACACACACTTATCTCTCAGAACTGAGCATGTGGAGAGACGTTCGTTCATCTAGCACAAAGGGAACGGGTTGCAGGGGAAACTTTTACTCTGGTTTCTCAGTCTGTTTCCTAGTGCCGGTTTGAAGTTCCTGCATTTTTCACTGTAAAACCGAGTTGGAGCTAGTACCTCCCCATATATATGTATGGAGTGGAGTTTGCAACTGAAAAGAACTTTGTGTTCCCAACAAGCTAGGTGAAGGACGGCTTTCACACACACTTATCTCTCAGAACTGAGCATGTGGAGAGACGTTCGTTCATCTAGCACAAAGGGAACGGGTTGCAGGAGAAACTTTTACTCTGGTTTCTCAGTCTGTTTCCTAGTGCCGGTTTGAATTCCTGCAGTTTTCACTGTAAAACCGAGTTGGAGCTAGTACCTCCCATATATATGTATGGAGTGGAGTTTGCAAGTGAAAAGAAACTTTGTGTTCCCAACAAGCTAGGTGAAGGACGGCTTTCACACACACTTATCTCTCAGAACTGAGCATGTGGAGAGACGTTCGTTCATCTAGCACAAAGGGAACGGGTTGCAGGAGAAACTTTTACTCTGGTTTCTCAGTCTGTTTCCTAGTGCCGGTTTGAAGTTCCTGCAGTTTTCACTGTAAAACCGAGTTGGAGCTCAGTACCTCCCCATATATATGTATGGAGTGGAGTTTGCAACTGAAAAGAAACTTTGTGTTCCCAACAAGCTAGGTGAAGGACGGCTTTCACACACACTTATCTCTCAGAACTGAGCATGTGGAGAGACGTTCGTTCATCTAGCACAAAGGGAACGGGTTGCAGGAGAAACTTTTACTCTGGTTTCTCAGTCTGTTTCCTAGTGCCGGTTTGAAGTTCCTGCAGTTTTCACTGTAAAATCGAGTTGGAGCTAGTACCTCCCCATATATATGTATGGAGTGGAGTTTGCAAGTGAAAAGAAACTTTGTGTTCCCAACAAGCTAGTTGAAGGACGGCTTTCACACACACTTATCTCTCAGAACTGAGCATGTGGAGAGACGTTCGTTCATCTAGCACAAAGGGAACGGGTTGCAGGAGAAACTTTTACTCTGGTTTCTCAGTCTGTTTCCTAGTGCCGGTTTGAAGTTCCTGCAGTTTTCACTGTAAATCCGAGTTGGAGCTAGTACCTCCCCATATATATGTATGGAGTGGAGTTTGCAACTGAAAAGAAACTTTGTGTTCCCAACAAGCTAGGTGAAGGACGGCTTTCACACACACTTATCTCTCAGAACTGAGCATGTGGAGAGACGTTCGTTCATCTAGCACAAAGGGAACGGGTTGCAGGAGAAACTTTTACTCTGGTTTCTCAGTCTGTTTCCTAGTGCCGGTTTGAAGTTCCTGCAGTTTTCACTGTAAAACAGAGTTGGAGCTAGTACCTCCCCATATATATGTATGGAGTGGAGTTTGCAACTGAAAAGAAACTTTGTGTTCCCAACAAGCTAGGTGAAGGACGGCTTTCACACACACTTATCTCTCAGAACTGAGCATGTGGAGAGACGTTCGTTCATCTAGCACAAAGGGAACGGGTTGCAGGAGAAACTTTTACTCTGGATTCTCAGTCTGTTTCCTAGTGCCGGTTTGAAGTTCCTGCAGTTTTCACTGTAAAACAGAGTTGGAGCTAGTGCATCCCCTTATATAAGTATGGAGTGGAGTTTGCAAGTGAAAAGAATCTTTGTGTTCCCAACAAGCTAGGTGAAAAACGGTTTTCACACACACTTATCTCTCAGAACTGAGCATGTGGATAGACGTTCGTTCATCTAGCAAAAAGGGAACGGTTTGCAGGAGAAACTTTTACTCTGGTTTCTCAGTCTGTTTCCTAGTGCCGGTTTGAAGTTCCTGCAGTTTTCACTGTAAAACAGATTTGGAGCTCGTACCTCCCCATATATATGTATGGAGTGGAGTTTGCAACTGAAAATAATCTTTGTGTTCCCAACAAGATAGGTGAAGGACGGCTTTCACACACACTTATCTCTCAGAACTGAGCATGTGGAGAGACTTTCGTTCATCTAGCACAAAAGAACGGGTTGCAGGAGAAAGTTTTACTCTGGTTTCTCAGACTGTTTCCTACTTCCGGGTTGAAATTCCTGCAGTTTTCACTGTAAAACCGACTTGGAGCTAGTACCTGCCCATATATATGTATGGAGTGGAGTTTGCAAGTGAAAAGAAACTTTGTGTTCCCAACAAGCTAGGTGAAGGACGGCTTTCACACACACTTATCTCTCAGAACTGAGCATGTGGAGAGACGTTCGTTCATCTAGCACAAAGGGAACGGGTTGCAGGGGAAACATTTACTCTGGTTTCTCAGTCTGTTTCCTAGTGCCGGTTTGAAGTTCCTGCAGTTTTCACTGTAAAATCGATGTTGGAGCTCGTACCTCCCCATATATATGTATGGAGTGGAGTTTGCAAGTGAAAAGAAATCTTTGTGTTTCCAACAAGCTATGTGAAGTACGGCTTTCACACAACTTATCTCTCAGAACTGAGCATGTGGAGAGACATTCGTTCATCTAGCACAAAGGGAACGGGTTGCAGGAGAAACTTTTACTCTGGATTCTCAGTCTGCTTTCCTAGTGCCGGTTTGAAGTTCCTGCAGTTTTCACTGTAAAAACGAGTTGGTGCTAGTACCTCCCCATATATATGTATGGAGTGGAGTGGGCAAGTGAAAAGAAACTTTGTGTTCCCAACAATGCTAGTTGAAGGACGGCTTTCACACACACTTACCTCTCAGAACTGAGCATGTGGAGAGACGTTTCGTTCATCTAGCACAAAGTGAACGGTTTGCAGGAGAAACTTTTACTATGGATTCTCAGTCTGTTTCCTAGTGCCGGTTTGAAGTTCCTGCAGTTTTCATTGTAAAACCGATTTGGAGCTAGTACATCCCCATATATATATATTGAGTGGAGTTTGCAAGTGAAAAGAAACTTTGTGTTCCCAACAAGCTAAGTGAAGGACGGCTTTCACACACACTTATCTCTCAGAACTGAGCATGTGGAGAGACCTTCGTTCATCTAGCACAAAGGGAAAGGGTTGCAGGGGAAACTTTTACTCTGGTTTCTCAGTCTGTTTCCTAGTGCCGGTTTGAAGTTCCTGCAGTTTTCACTGTAAAACCGAGTTGGTGCTCGTACCTCCTCATATATATGTATGGATTGGAGATTGCAACTTAAAAGAAACTTTGTGTTCCCAACAAGCTAGGTGAAGGAGGGCTTTCACACACACTTATCTCTCAGAACTGAGCATGTGGAGAGACATTCGTTCATCTAGCACAAAGGGAACGGGTTGCAGGAGAAACAGTTACTCTGGATTTTAAGTCTGTTTCCTAGTGCCGGTTTGTAGTTCCTGCAGTTTTCACTGTAAAACCGAGTTGGAGCTATTACATCCCCATATATATGTATGGAGTGGAGGCTTGCAAGTGAAAAGAAAGTTTGTGTTCCCAACAAGCTAGATGAAGAACGGCTTTCACACACACTTTACCTCTCAGAACTGAGCATGTGAGAGACGTTCGTTCATCTAGCACAAAGGGAATCGGGTTGCAGGGGAAACTTTTACTCTGGTTTCTCAGTCTGTTTCCTACTTCCAGGTATGAAGTTCCTGCAGTTTTCACTGTAAATCCGAGTTGGAGCTAGCTACCTCCCCATTATATATGTATGGAGTGGAGTTTGCAACTGAAAAGAAAGTTTGTTTTCCCAACAAGCTAGGTGAAGGACGGCTTTCACACACACTTATCTCTCAGAACTGAGCATGTGGAGAGACGTTCGTTCATCTAGCACAAATGGAACGGGTTGCAGGAGAAACTTTTACTCTGGTTTCTCAGTCTGTTTCCTAGTGCCGGTTTGAATTTCCTGCAGTTTTCACTGTAAAACCGAGTTGGAGCTAGTACCTCCCCATATATATGTATGGAGTGGAGTTTGCAACTGAAAAGAAACTTTGTGTTCCCAACAAGCTAGGTGAAGGACGGCTTTCACACACACTTATCTCTCAGAACTGAGCATGTGGAGAGACGTTCGTTCATCTAGCACAAAGGGAACGGGTTGCAGGAGAAACTTTTACTCTGGTTTCTCAGTCTGTTTCCTAGTGCCGGTTTGAAGTTCCTGCAGTTTTCACTGTAAAACCGAGTTGGAGCTAGTAACCTCCCCATATATATGTATGGAGTGGAGTTTGCAAGTGAAAAGAAACTTTGTGTTCCCAACAAGCTAGGTGAAGGACGGCTTTCACACACACTTATCTCTCAGAACTGAGCATGTGGAGAGACGTTCGTTCATCTAGCACAAAGGAAACGGGTTGCAGGAGAAACTTTTACTCTGGTTTCTCAGTCTGTTTCCTAGTGCCGGTTTGAAGTTCCTGCAGTTTTCACTGTAAAACCGAGTTGGTAGCTAGTACCTCCCCATATATATGTATGGAGTGGAGTTTGCAAGTGAAAAGAAACTTTGTGTTCCCAACAAGCTAGGTGAAGGACGGCTTTCACACACACTTATCTCTCAGAACTGAGCATGTGGAGAGACGTTCGTTCATCTAGCACAAAGGGAACGGGTTGCAGGAGAAACTTTTACTCTGGTTTCTCAGTCTGTTTCCTAGTGCCGGTTTGAAGTTCCTGCAGTTTTCACTGTAAAACCGAGTTGGAGCTAGTACCTCCCCATATATATGTATGGAGTGGAGTTTGCAAGTGAAAAGAAACTTTGTGTTCCCAACAAGCTAGGTGAAGGACGGCTTTCACACACACTTATCTCTCAGAACTGAGCATGTGGAGAGACGTTCGTTCATCTAGCACAAAGGGAACGGGTTGCAGGAGAAACTTTTACTCTGGTTTCTCAGTCTGTTTCCTAGTGCCGGTTTGAAGTTCCTGCAGTTTTCACTGTAAAACCGAGTTGGAGCTAGTACCTCCCCATATATATGTATGGAGTGGAGTTTGCAAGTGAAAAGAAACTTTGTGTTCCCAACAAGCTAGGTGAAGGACGGCTTTCACACACACTTATCTCTCAGAACTGAGCATGTGGAGAGACGTTCGTTCATCTAGCACAAAGGGAACGGTTGCAGGAGAAACTATTACTCTGGTTTCTCAGTCTGTTTCCTAGTGCCGGTTTGAAGTTCCTGCAGTTTTCACTGTAAAACCGAGTTGGATGCTAGTACCTCCCCATATATATGTATGGAGTGGAGTTGCAAGTGAAAAGAAACTTTGTGTTCCCAACAAGCTAGTTGAAGGACGGCTTTCACACACACTTATCTCTCAGAACTGAGCATGTGGAGAGACGTTCGTTCATCTAGCACAAAGGGAACGGGTTGCAGGAGAAACTTTTACTCTGGTTTCTCAGTCTGTTTCCTAGTGCCGGTTTGAAGTTCCTGCAGTTTTCACTGTAAAACCGAGTTGGAGCTAGTACCTCCCCATATATATGTATGGAGTGGAGTTTGCAAGTGAATAGAAACTTTGTGTTCCCAACAAGCTAGGTGAAGGACGGCTTTCACACACACTTATCTCTCAGAACTGAGCATGTGGAGAGACGTTCGTTCATCTAGCACAAAGGGAACGGGTTGCAGGGAGAAACTTTTACTCTGGTTTCTCAGTCTGTTTCCTAGTGCCGGTTTGAAGTTCCTGCAGTTTTCACTGTAAAACCGAGTTGGAGCTAGTACCTCCCCATATATATGTATGGAGTGGAGTTTGCAACTGAAAAGAAACTTTGTGTTCCCAACAAGCTAGGTGAAGGACGGCTTTCACACACACTTATCTCTCAGAACTGAGCATGTGGAGAGACGTTCGTTCATCTAGCACAAAGGGAACGGGTTGCAGGAGAAACTTTTACTCTGGTTTCTCAGTCTGTTTCCTAGTGCCGGTTTGAAGTTCCTGCAGTTTTCACTGTAAAACCGAGTTGGAGCTAGTACCTCCCCATATATATGTATGGAGTGGAGTTTGCAAGTGAAAAGAAACTTTGTGTTCCCAACAAGCTAGGTGAAGGACGGCTTTCACACACACTTATCTCTCAGAACTGAGCATGTGGAGAGACGTTCGTTCATCTAGCACAAAGGGAACGGGTTGCAGGAGAAACTTTTACTCTGGTTTCTCAGTCTGTTTCCTAGTGCCGGTTTGAAGTTCCTGCAGTTTTCACTGTAAAACCGAGTTGGAGCTAGTACCTCCCCATATATATGTATGGAGTGGAGTTTGCAACTGAAAAGAAACTTTGTGTTCCCAACAAGCTAGGTGAAGGACGGCTTTCACACACACTTATCTCTCAGAACTGAGCATGTGGAGAGACGTTCGTTCATCTAGCACAAAGGGAACGGGTTGCAGGAGAAACTTTTACTCTGGTTTCTCAGTCTGTTTCCTAGTGCCGGTTTGAAGTTCCTGCAGTTTTCACTGTAAAACCGAGTTGGAGCTAGTACCTCCCCATATATATGTATGGAGTGGAGTTTGCAACTGAAAAGAAACTTTGTGTTCCCAACAAGCTAGGTGAAGGACGGCTTTCACACACACTTATCTCTCAGAACTGAGCATGTGGAGAGACGTTCGTTCATCTAGCACAAAGGGAACGGGTTGCAGGAGAAACTTTTACTCTGGTTTCTCAGTCTGTTTCCTAGTGCCGGTTTGAAGTTCCTGCAGTTTTCACTGTAAAACCGAGTTGGAGCTAGTACCTCCCCATATATATGTATGGAGTGGAGTTTGCAAGTGAAAAGAAACTTTGTGTTCCCAACAAGCTAGGTGAAGGACGGCTTTCACACACACTTATCTCTCAGAACTGAGCATGTGGAGAGACGTTCGTTCATCTAGCACAAAGGGAACGGGTTGCAGGGAGAAACTTTTACTCTGGTTTCTCAGTCTGTTTCCTAGTGCCGGTTTGAAGTTCCTGCAGTTTTCACTGTAAAACCGAGTTGGAGCTAGTACCTCCCCATATATATGTATGGAGTGGAGTTTGCAACTGAAAAGAAACTTTGTGTTCCCAACAAGCTAGGTGAAGGACGGCTTTCACACACACTTATCTCTCAGAACTGAGCATGTGGAGAGACGTTCGTTCATCTAGCACAAAGGGAACGGGTTGCAGGAGAAACTTTTACTCTGGTTTCTCAGTCTGTTTCCTAGTGCCGGTTTGAAGTTCCTGCAGTTTTCACTGTAAAACCGAGTTGGAGCTAGTACCTCCCCATATATATGTATGGAGTGGAGTTTGCAAGTGAAAAGAAACTTTGTGTTCCCAACAAGCTAGGTGAAGGACGGCTTTCACACACACTTATCTCTCAGAACTGAGCATGTGGAGAGACGTTCGTTCATCTAGCACAAAGGGAACGGGTTGCAGGAGAAACTTTTACTCTGGTTTCTCAGTCTGTTTCCTAGTGCCGGTTTGAAGTTCCTGCAGTTTTCACTGTAAAACCGAGTTGGAGCTAGTACCTCCCCATATATATGTATGGAGTGGAGTTTGCAACTGAAAAGAAACTTTGTGTTCCCAACAAGCTAGGTGAAGGACGGCTTTCACACACACTTATCTCTCAGAACTGAGCATGTGGAGAGACGTTCGTTCATCTAGCACAAAGGGAACGGGTTGCAGGAGAAACTTTTACTCTGGTTTCTCAGTCTGTTTCCTAGTGCCGGTTTGAAGTTCCTGCAGTTTTCACTGTAAAACCGAGTTGGAGCTAGTACCTCCCCATATATGTGTATGGAGTGGAGTTTGCAACTGAAAATAACTTTGTGTTCCCAACAAGCTAGGTGAAGGACGGCTTTCACACACACTTATCTCTCAGAACTGAGCATGTGGAGAGACGTTCGTTCATCTAGCACAAAGGGAACGGGTTGCAGGAGAAACTTTTACTCTGGTTTCTCAGTCTGTTTCCTAGTGCCGGTTTGAAGTTCCTGCAGTTTTCACTGTAAAACCGAGTTGGAGCTAGTACCTCCCCATATATATGTATGGAGTGGAGTTTGCAAGTGAAAAGAAACTTTGTGTTCCCAACAAGCTAGGTGAAGGACGGCTTTCACACACACTTATCTCTCAGAACTGAGCATGTGGAGAGACGTTCGTTCATCTAGCACAAAGGGAACGGGTTGCAGGAGAAACTTTTACTCTGGTTTCTCAGTCTGTTTCCTAGTGCCGGTTTGAAGTTCCTGCAGTTTTCACTGTAAAACCGAGTTGGAGCTAGTACCTCCCCATATATATGTATGGAGTGGAGTTTGCAAGTGAAAAGAAACTTTGTGTTCCCAACAAGCTAGGTGAAGGACGGCTTTCACACACACTTATCTCTCAGAACTGAGCATGTGGAGAGACGTTCGTTCATCTAGCACAAAGGGAACGGGTTGCAGGAGAAACTTTTACTCTGGTTTCTCAGTCTGTTTCCTAGTGCCGGTTTGAAGTTCCTGCAGTTTTCACTGTAAAACCGAGTTGGAGCTAGTACCTCCCCATATATATGTATGGAGTGGAGTTTGCAAGTGAAAAGAAACTTTGTGTTCCCAACAAGCTAGGTGAAGGACGGCTTTCACACACACTTATCTCTCAGAACTGAGCATGTGGAGAGACGTTCGTTCATCTAGCACAAAGGGAACGGGTTGCAGGAGAAACTTTTACTCTGGTTTCTCAGTCTGTTTCCTAGTGCCGGTTTGAAGTTCCTGCAGTTTTCACTGTAAAACCGAGTTGGAGCTAGTACCTCCCCATATATATGTATGGAGTGGAGTTTGCAACTGAAAAGAAACTTTGTGTTCCCAACAAGCTAGGTGAAGGACGGCTTTCACACACACTTATCTCTCAGAACTGAGCATGTGGAGAGACGTTCGTTCATCTAGCACAAAGGGAACGGGTTGCAGGAGAAACTTTTACTCTGGTTTCTCAGTCTGTTTCCTAGTGCCGGTTTGAAGTTCCTGCAGTTTTCACTGTAAAACCGAGTTGGAGCTAGTACCTCCCCATATATATGTATGGAGTGGAGTTTGCAAGTGAAAAGAAACTTTGTGTTCCCAACAAGCTAGGTGAAGGACGGCTTTCACACACACTTATCTCTCAGAACTGAGCATGTGGAGAGACGTTCGTTCATCTAGCACAAAGGGAACGGGTTGCAGGAGAAACTTTTACTCTGGTTTCTCAGTCTGTTTCCTAGTGCCGGTTTGAAGTTCCTGCAGTTTTCACTGTAAAACCGAGTTGGAGCTAGTACCTCCCCATATATATGTATGGAGTGGAGTTTGCAAGTGAAAAGAAACTTTGTGTTCCCAACAAGCTAGGTGAAGGACGGCTTTCACACACACTTATCTCTCAGAACTGAGCATGTGGAGAGACGTTCGTTCATCTAGCACAAAGGGAACGGGTTGCAGGAGAAACTTTTACTCTGGTTTCTCAGTCTGTTTCCTAGTGCCGGTTTGAAGTTCCTGCAGTTTTCACTGTAAAACCGAGTTGGAGCTAGTACCTCCCCATATATATGTATGGAGTGGAGTTTGCAAGTGAAAAGAAACTTTGTGTTCCCAACAAGCTAGGTGAAGGACGGCTTTCACACACACTTATCTCTCAGAACTGAGCATGTGGAGAGACGTTCGTTCATCTAGCACAAAGGGAACGGGTTGCAGGAGAAACTTTTACTCTGGTTTCTCAGTCTGTTTCCTAGTGCCGGTTTGAAGTTCCTGCAGTTTTCACTGTAAAACCGAGTTGGAGCTAGTACCTCCCCATATATATGTATGGAGTGGAGTTTGCAACTGAAAAGAAACTTTGTGTTCCCAACAAGCTAGGTGAAGGACGGCTTTCACACACACTTATCTCTCAGAACTGAGCATGTGGAGAGACGTTCGTTCATCTAGCACAAAGGGAACGGGTTGCAGGGAAACTTTTACTCTGGTTTCTCAGTCTGTTTCCTAGTGCCGGTTTGAAGTTCCTGCAGTTTTCACTGTAAAACCGAGTTGGAGCTAGTACCTCCCCATATATATGTATGGAGTGGAGTTTGCAACTGAAAAGAAACTTTGTGTTCCCAACAAGCTAGGTGAAGGACGGCTTTCACACACACTTATCTCTCAGAACTGAGCATGTGGAGAGACGTTCGTTCATCTAGCACAAAGGGAACGGGTTGCAGGAGAAACTTTTACTCTGGTTTCTCAGTCTGTTTCCTAGTGCCGGTTTGAAGTTCCTGCAGTTTTCACTGTAAAACCGAGTTGGAGCTAGTACCTCCCCATATATATGTATGGAGTGGAGTTTGCAAGTGAAAAGAAACTTTGTGTTCCCAACAAGCTAGGTGAAGGACGGCTTTCACACACACTTATCTCTCAGAACTGAGCATGTGGAGAGACGTTCGTTCATCTAGCACAAAGGGAACGGGTTGCAGGAGAAACTTTTACTCTGGTTTCTCAGTCTGTTTCCTAGTGCCGGTTTGAAGTTCCTGCAGTTTTCACTGTAAAACCGAGTTGGAGCTAGTACCTCCCCATATATATGTATGGAGTGGAGTTTGCAACTGAAAAGAAACTTTGTGTTCCCAACAAGCTAGGTGAAGGACGGCTTTCACACACACTTATCTCTCAGAACTGAGCATGTGGAGAGACGTTCGTTCATCTAGCACAAAGGGAACGGGTTGCAGGAGAAACTTTTACTCTGGTTTCTCAGTCTGTTTCCTAGTGCCGGTTTGAAGTTCCTGCAGTTTTCACTGTAAAACCGAGTTGGAGCTAGTACCTCCCCATATATATGTATGGAGTGGAGTTTGCAACTGAAAAGAAACTTTGTGTTCCCAACAAGCTAGGTGAAGGACGGCTTTCACACACACTTATCTCTCAGAACTGAGCATGTGGAGAGACGTTCGTTCATCTAGCACAAAGGGAACGGGTTGCAGGAGAAACTTTTACTCTGGTTTCTCAGTCTGTTTCCTAGTGCCGGTTTGAAGTTCCTGCAGTTTTCACTGTAAAACCGAGTTGGAGCTAGTACCTCCCCATATATATGTATGGAGTGGAGTTTGCAAGTGAAAAGAAACTTTGTGTTCCCAACAAGCTAGGTGAAGGACGGCTTTCACACACACTTATCTCTCAGAACTGAGCATGTGGAGAGACGTTCGTTCATCTAGCACAAAGGGAACGGGTTGCAGGAGAAACTTTTACTCTGGTTTCTCAGTCTGTTTCCTAGTGCCGGTTTGAAGTTCCTGCAGTTTTCACTGTAAAACCGAGTTGGAGCTAGTACCTCCCCATATATATGTATGGAGTGGAGTTTGCAACTGAAAAGAAACTTTGTGTTCCCAACAAGCTAGGTGAAGGACGGCTTTCACACACACTTATCTCTCAGAACTGAGCATGTGGAGAGACGTTCGTTCATCTAGCACAAAGGGAACGGGTTGCAGGAGAAACTTTTACTCTGGTTTCTCAGTCTGTTTCCTAGTGCCGGTTTGAAGTTCCTGCAGTTTTCACTGTAAAACCGAGTTGGAGCTAGTACCTCCCCATATATATGTATGGAGTGGAGTTTGCAAGTGAAAAGAAACTTTGTGTTCCCAACAAGCTAGGTGAAGGACGGCTTTCACACACACTTATCTCTCAGAACTGAGCATGTGGAGAGACGTTCGTTCATCTAGCACAAAGGGAACGGGTTGCAGGAGAAACTTTTACTCTGGTTTCTCAGTCTGTTTCCTAGTGCCGGTTTGAAGTTCCTGCAGTTTTCACTGTAAAACCGAGTTGGAGCTAGTACCTCCCCATATATATGTATGGAGTGGAGTTTGCAACTGAAAAGAAACTTTGTGTTCCCAACAAGCTAGGTGAAGGACGGCTTTCACACACACTTATCTCTCAGAACTGAGCATGTGGAGAGACGTTCGTTCATCTAGCACAAAGGGAACGGGTTGCAGGAGAAACTTTTACTCTGGTTTCTCAGTCTGTTTCCTAGTGCCGGTTTGAAGTTCCTGCAGTTTTCACTGTAAAACCGAGTTGGAGCTAGTACCTCCCCATATATATGTATGGAGTGGAGTTTGCAAGTGAAAAGAAACTTTGTGTTCCCAACAAGCTAGGTGAAGGACGGCTTTCACACACACTTATCTCTCAGAACTGAGCATGTGGAGAGACGTTCGTTCATCTAGCACAAAGGGAACGGGTTGCAGGAGAAACTTTTACTCTGGTTTCTCAGTCTGTTTCCTAGTGCCGGTTTGAAGTTCCTGCAGTTTTCACTGTAAAACCGAGTTGGAGCTAGTACCTCCCCATATATATGTATGGAGTGGAGTTTGCAAGTGAAAAGAAACTTTGTGTTCCCAACAAGCTAGGTGAAGGACGGCTTTCACACACACTTATCTCTCAGAACTGAGCATGTGGAGAGACGTTCGTTCATCTAGCACAAAGGGAACGGGTTGCAGGAGAAACTTTTACTCTGGTTTCTCAGTCTGTTTCCTAGTGCCGGTTTGAAGTTCCTGCAGTTTTCACTGTAAAACCGAGTTGGAGCTAGTACCTCCCCATATATATGTATGGAGTGGAGTTTGCAAGTGAAAAGAAACTTTGTGTTCCCAACAAGCTAGGTGAAGGACGGCTTTCACACACACTTATCTCTCAGAACTGAGCATGTGGAGAGACGTTCGTTCATCTAGCACAAAGGGAACGGGTTGCAGGAGAAACTTTTACTCTGGTTTCTCAGTCTGTTTCCTAGTGCCGGTTTGAAGTTCCTGCAGTTTTCACTGTAAAACCGAGTTGGAGCTAGTACCTCCCCATATATATGTATGGAGTGGAGTTTGCAAGTGAAAAGAAACTTTGTGTTCCCAACAAGCTAGGTGAAGGACGGCTTTCACACACACTTATCTCTCAGAACTGAGCATGTGGAGAGACGTTCGTTCATCTAGCACAAAGGGAACGGGTTGCAGGAGAAACTTTTACTCTGGTTTCTCAGTCTGTTTCCTAGTGCCGGTTTGAAGTTCCTGCAGTTTTCACTGTAAAACCGAGTTGGAGCTAGTACCTCCCCATATATATGTATGGAGTGGAGTTTGCAAGTGAAAAGAAACTTTGTGTTCCCAACAAGCTAGGTGAAGGACGGCTTTCACACACACTTATCTCTCAGAACTGAGCATGTGGAGAGACGTTCGTTCATCTAGCACAAAGGGAACGGGTTGCAGGAGAAACTTTTACTCTGGTTTCTCAGTCTGTTTCCTAGTGCCGGTTTGAAGTTCCTGCAGTTTTCACTGTAAAACCGAGTTGGAGCTAGTACCTCCCCATATATATGTATGGAGTGGAGTTTGCAACTGAAAAGAAACTTTGTGTTCCCAACAAGCTAGGTGAAGGACGGCTTTCACACACACTTATCTCTCAGAACTGAGCATGTGGAGAGACGTTCGTTCATCTAGCACAAAGGGAACGGGTTGCAGGAGAAACTTTTACTCTGGTTTCTCAGTCTGTTTCCTAGTGCCGGTTTGAAGTTCCTGCAGTTTTCACTGTAAAACCGAGTTGGAGCTAGTACCTCCCCATATATATGTATGGAGTGGAGTTTGCAAGTGAAAAGAAACTTTGTGTTCCCAACAAGCTAGGTGAAGGACGGCTTTCACACACACTTATCTCTCAGAACTGAGCATGTGGAGAGACGTTCGTTCATCTAGCACAAAGGGAACGGGTTGCAGGAGAAACTTTTACTCTGGTTTCTCAGTCTGTTTCCTAGTGCCGGTTTGAAGTTCCTGCAGTTTTCACTGTAAAACCGAGTTGGAGCTAGTACCTCCCCATATATATGTATGGAGTGGAGTTTGCAAGTGAAAAGAAACTTTGTGTTCCCAACAAGCTAGGTGAAGGACGGCTTTCACACACACTTATCTCTCAGAACTGAGCATGTGGAGAGACGTTCGTTCATCTAGCACAAAGGGAACGGGTTGCAGGAGAAACTTTTACTCTGGTTTCTCAGTCTGTTTCCTAGTGCCGGTTTGAAGTTCCTGCAGTTTTCACTGTAAAACCGAGTTGGAGCTAGTACCTCCCCATATATATGTATGGAGTGGAGTTTGCAACTGAAAAGAAACTTTGTGTTCCCAACAAGCTAGGTGAAGGACGGCTTTCACACACACTTATCTCTCAGAACTGAGCATGTGGAGAGACGTTCGTTCATCTAGCACAAAGGGAACGGGTTGCAGGAGAAACTTTTACTCTGGTTTCTCAGTCTGTTTCCTAGTGCCGGTTTGAAGTTCCTGCAGTTTTCACTGTAAAACCGAGTTGGAGCTAGTACCTCCCCATATATATGTATGGAGTGGAGTTTGCAAGTGAAAAGAAACTTTGTGTTCCCAACAAGCTAGGTGAAGGACGGCTTTCACACACACTTATCTCTCAGAACTGAGCATGTGGAGAGACGTTCGTTCATCTAGCACAAAGGGAACGGGTTGCAGGAGAAACTTTTACTCTGGTTTCTCAGTCTGTTTCCTAGTGCCGGTTTGAAGTTCCTGCAGTTTTCACTGTAAAACCGAGTTGGAGCTAGTACCTCCCCATATATATGTATGGAGTGGAGTTTGCAAGTGAAAAGAAACTTTGTGTTCCCAACAAGCTAGGTGAAGGACGGCTTTCACACACACTTATCTCTCAGAACTGAGCATGTGGAGAGACGTTCGTTCATCTAGCACAAAGGGAACGGGTTGCAGGAGAAACTTTTACTCTGGTTTCTCAGTCTGTTTCCTAGTGCCGGTTTGAAGTTCCTGCAGTTTTCACTGTAAAACCGAGTTGGAGCTAGTACCTCCCCATATATATGTATGGAGTGGAGTTTGCAAGTGAAAAGAAACTTTGTGTTCCCAACAAGCTAGGTGAAGGACGGCTTTCACACACACTTATCTCTCAGAACTGAGCATGTGGAGAGACGTTCGTTCATCTAGCACAAAGGGAACGGGTTGCAGGAGAAACTTTTACTCTGGTTTCTCAGTCTGTTTCCTAGTGCCGGTTTGAAGTTCCTGCAGTTTTCACTGTAAAACCGAGTTGGAGCTAGTACCTCCCCATATATATGTATGGAGTGGAGTTTGCAACTGAAAAGAAACTTTGTGTTCCCAACAAGCTAGGTGAAGGACGGCTTTCACACACACTTATCTCTCAGAACTGAGCATGTGGAGAGACGTTCGTTCATCTAGCACAAAGGGAACGGGTTGCAGGAGAAACTTTTACTCTGGTTTCTCAGTCTGTTTCCTAGTGCCGGTTTGAAGTTCCTGCAGTTTTCACTGTAAAACCGAGTTGGAGCTAGTACCTCCCCATATATATGTATGGAGTGGAGTTTGCAAGTGAAAAGAAACTTTGTGTTCCCAACAAGCTAGGTGAAGGACGGCTTTCACACACACTTATCTCTCAGAACTGAGCATGTGGAGAGACGTTCGTTCATCTAGCACAAAGGGAACGGGTTGCAGGAGAAACTTTTACTCTGGTTTCTCAGTCTGTTTCCTAGTGCCGGTTTGAAGTTCCTGCAGTTTTCACTGTAAAACCGAGTTGGAGCTAGTACCTCCCCATATATATGTATGGAGTGGAGTTTGCAACTGAAAAGAAACTTTGTGTTCCCAACAAGCTAGGTGAAGGACGGCTTTCACACACACTTATCTCTCAGAACTGAGCATGTGGAGAGACGTTCGTTCATCTAGCACAAAGGGAACGGGTTGCAGGAGAAACTTTTACTCTGGTTTCTCAGTCTGTTTCCTAGTGCCGGTTTGAAGTTCCTGCAGTTTTCACTGTAAAACCGAGTTGGAGCTAGTACCTCCCCATATATATGTATGGAGTGGAGTTTGCAAGTGAAAAGAAACTTTGTGTTCCCAACAAGCTAGGTGAAGGACGGCTTTCACACACACTTATCTCTCAGAACTGAGCATGTGGAGAGACGTTCGTTCATCTAGCACAAAGGGAACGGGTTGCAGGAGAAACTTTTACTCTGGTTTCTCAGTCTGTTTCCTAGTGCCGGTTTGAAGTTCCTGCAGTTTTCACTGTAAAACCGAGTTGGAGCTAGTACCTCCCCATATATATGTATGGAGTGGAGTTTGCAAGTGAAAAGAAACTTTGTGTTCCCAACAAGCTAGGTGAAGGACGGCTTTCACACACACTTATCTCTCAGAACTGAGCATGTGGAGAGACGTTCGTTCATCTAGCACAAAGGGAACGGGTTGCAGGAGAAACTTTTACTCTGGTTTCTCAGTCTGTTTCCTAGTGCCGGTTTGAAGTTCCTGCAGTTTTCACTGTAAAACCGAGTTGGAGCTAGTACCTCCCCATATATATGTATGGAGTGGAGTTTGCAACTGAAAAGAAACTTTGTGTTCCCAACAAGCTAGGTGAAGGACGGCTTTCACACACACTTATCTCTCAGAACTGAGCATGTGGAGAGACGTTCGTTCATCTAGCACAAAGGGAACGGGTTGCAGGAGAAACTTTTACTCTGGTTTCTCAGTCTGTTTCCTAGTGCCGGTTTGAAGTTCCTGCAGTTTTCACTGTAAAACCGAGTTGGAGCTAGTACCTCCCCATATATATGTATGGAGTGGAGTTTGCAAGTGAAAAGAAACTTTGTGTTCCCAACAAGCTAGGTGAAGGACGGCTTTCACACACACTTATCTCTCAGAACTGAGCATGTGGAGAGACGTTCGTTCATCTAGCACAAAGGGAACGGGTTGCAGGAGAAACTTTTACTCTGGTTTCTCAGTCTGTTTCCTAGTGCCGGTTTGAAGTTCCTGCAGTTTTCACTGTAAAACCGAGTTGGAGCTAGTACCTCCCCATATATATGTATGGAGTGGAGTTTGCAACTGAAAAGAAACTTTGTGTTCCCAACAAGCTAGGTGAAGGACGGCTTTCACACACACTTATCTCTCAGAACTGAGCATGTGGAGAGACGTTCGTTCATCTAGCACAAAGGGAACGGGTTGCAGGAGAAACTTTTACTCTGGTTTCTCAGTCTGTTTCCTAGTGCCGGTTTGAAGTTCCTGCAGTTTTCACTGTAAAACCGAGTTGGAGCTAGTACCTCCCCATATATATGTATGGAGTGGAGTTTGCAACTGAAAAGAAACTTTGTGTTCCCAACAAGCTAGGTGAAGGACGGCTTTCACACACACTTATCTCTCAGAACTGAGCATGTGGAGAGACGTTCGTTCATCTAGCACAAAGGGAACGGGTTGCAGGAGAAACTTTTACTCTGGTTTCTCAGTCTGTTTCCTAGTGCCGGTTTGAAGTTCCTGCAGTTTTCACTGTAAAACCGAGTTGGAGCTAGTACCTCCCCATATATATGTATGGAGTGGAGTTTGCAAGTGAAAAGAAACTTTGTGTTCCCAACAAGCTAGGTGAAGGACGGCTTTCACACACACTTATCTCTCAGAACTGAGCATGTGGAGAGACGTTCGTTCATCTAGCACAAAGGGAACGGGTTGCAGGAGAAACTTTTACTCTGGTTTCTCAGTCTGTTTCCTAGTGCCGGTTTGAAGTTCCTGCAGTTTTCACTGTAAAACCGAGTTGGAGCTAGTACCTCCCCATATATATGTATGGAGTGGAGTTTGCAAGTGAAAAGAAACTTTGTGTTCCCAACAAGCTAGGTGAAGGACGGCTTTCACACACACTTATCTCTCAGAACTGAGCATGTGGAGAGACGTTCGTTCATCTAGCACAAAGGGAACGGGTTGCAGGAGAAACTTTTACTCTGGTTTCTCAGTCTGTTTCCTAGTGCCGGTTTGAAGTTCCTGCAGTTTTCACTGTAAAACCGAGTTGGAGCTAGTACCTCCCCATATATATGTATGGAGTGGAGTTTGCAACTGAAAAGAAACTTTGTGTTCCCAACAAGCTAGGTGAAGGACGGCTTTCACACACACTTATCTCTCAGAACTGAGCATGTGGAGAGACGTTCGTTCATCTAGCACAAAGGGAACGGGTTGCAGGAGAAACTTTTACTCTGGTTTCTCAGTCTGTTTCCTAGTGCCGGTTTGAAGTTCCTGCAGTTTTCACTGTAAAACCGAGTTGGAGCTAGTACCTCCCCATATATATGTATGGAGTGGAGTTTGCAAGTGAAAAGAAACTTTGTGTTCCCAACAAGCTAGGTGAAGGACGGCTTTCACACACACTTATCTCTCAGAACTGAGCATGTGGAGAGACGTTCGTTCATCTAGCACAAAGGGAACGGGTTGCAGGAGAAACTTTTACTCTGGTTTCTCAGTCTGTTTCCTAGTGCCGGTTTGAAGTTCCTGCAGTTTTCACTGTAAAACCGAGTTGGAGCTAGTACCTCCCCATATATATGTATGGAGTGGAGTTTGCAAGTGAAAAGAAACTTTGTGTTCCCAACAAGCTAGGTGAAGGACGGCTTTCACACACACTTATCTCTCAGAACTGAGCATGTGGAGAGACGTTCGTTCATCTAGCACAAAGGGAACGGGTTGCAGGAGAAACTTTTACTCTGGTTTCTCAGTCTGTTTCCTAGTGCCGGTTTGAAGTTCCTGCAGTTTTCACTGTAAAACCGAGTTGGAGCTAGTACCTCCCCATATATATGTATGGAGTGGAGTTTGCAACTGAAAAGAAACTTTGTGTTCCCAACAAGCTAGGTGAAGGACGGCTTTCACACACACTTATCTCTCAGAACTGAGCATGTGGAGAGACGTTCGTTCATCTAGCACAAAGGGAACGGGTTGCAGGAGAAACTTTTACTCTGGTTTCTCAGTCTGTTTCCTAGTGCCGGTTTGAAGTTCCTGCAGTTTTCACTGTAAAACCGAGTTGGAGCTAGTACCTCCCCATATATATGTATGGAGTGGAGTTTGCAAGTGAAAAGAAACTTTGTGTTCCCAACAAGCTAGGTGAAGGACGGCTTTCACACACACTTATCTCTCAGAACTGAGCATGTGGAGAGACGTTCGTTCATCTAGCACAAAGGGAACGGGTTGCAGGAGAAACTTTTACTCTGGTTTCTCAGTCTGTTTCCTAGTGCCGGTTTGAAGTTCCTGCAGTTTTCACTGTAAAACCGAGTTGGAGCTAGTACCTCCCCATATATATGTATGGAGTGGAGTTTGCAAGTGAAAAGAAACTTTGTGTTCCCAACAAGCTAGGTGAAGGACGGCTTTCACACACACTTATCTCTCAGAACTGAGCATGTGGAGAGACGTTCGTTCATCTAGCACAAAGGGAACGGGTTGCAGGAGAAACTTTTACTCTGGTTTCTCAGTCTGTTTCCTAGTGCCGGTTTGAAGTTCCTGCAGTTTTCACTGTAAAACCGAGTTGGAGCTAGTACCTCCCCATATATATGTATGGAGTGGAGTTTGCAACTGAAAAGAAACTTTGTGTTCCCAACAAGCTAGGTGAAGGACGGCTTTCACACACACTTATCTCTCAGAACTGAGCATGTGGAGAGACGTTCGTTCATCTAGCACAAAGGGAACGGGTTGCAGGAGAAACTTTTACTCTGGTTTCTCAGTCTGTTTCCTAGTGCCGGTTTGAAGTTCCTGCAGTTTTCACTGTAAAACCGAGTTGGAGCTAGTACCTCCCCATATATATGTATGGAGTGGAGTTTGCAACTGAAAAGAAACTTTGTGTTCCCAACAAGCTAGGTGAAGGACGGCTTTCACACACACTTATCTCTCAGAACTGAGCATGTGGAGAGACGTTCGTTCATCTAGCACAAAGGGAACGGGTTGCAGGAGAAACTTTTACTCTGGTTTCTCAGTCTGTTTCCTAGTGCCGGTTTGAAGTTCCTGCAGTTTTCACTGTAAAACCGAGTTGGAGCTAGTACCTCCCCATATATATGTATGGAGTGGAGTTTGCAACTGAAAAGAAACTTTGTGTTCCCAACAAGCTAGGTGAAGGACGGCTTTCACACACACTTATCTCTCAGAACTGAGCATGTGGAGAGACGTTCGTTCATCTAGCACAAAGGGAACGGGTTGCAGGAGAAACTTTTACTCTGGTTTCTCAGTCTGTTTCCTAGTGCCGGTTTGAAGTTCCTGCAGTTTTCACTGTAAAACCGAGTTGGAGCTAGTACCTCCCCATATATATGTATGGAGTGGAGTTTGCAAGTGAAAAGAAACTTTGTGTTCCCAACAAGCTAGGTGAAGGACGGCTTTCACACACACTTATCTCTCAGAACTGAGCATGTGGAGAGACGTTCGTTCATCTAGCACAAAGGGAACGGGTTGCAGGAGAAACTTTTACTCTGGTTTCTCAGTCTGTTTCCTAGTGCCGGTTTGAAGTTCCTGCAGTTTTCACTGTAAAACCGAGTTGGAGCTAGTACCTCCCCATATATATGTATGGAGTGGAGTTTGCAAGTGAAAAGAAACTTTGTGTTCCCAACAAGCTAGGTGAAGGACGGCTTTCACACACACTTATCTCTCAGAACTGAGCATGTGGAGAGACGTTCGTTCATCTAGCACAAAGGGAACGGGTTGCAGGAGAAACTTTTACTCTGGTTTCTCAGTCTGTTTCCTAGTGCCGGTTTGAAGTTCCTGCAGTTTTCACTGTAAAACCGAGTTGGAGCTAGTACCTCCCCATATATATGTATGGAGTGGAGTTTGCAACTGAAAAGAAACTTTGTGTTCCCAACAAGCTAGGTGAAGGACGGCTTTCACACACACTTATCTCTCAGAACTGAGCATGTGGAGAGACGTTCGTTCATCTAGCACAAAGGGAACGGGTTGCAGGAGAAACTTTTACTCTGGTTTCTCAGTCTGTTTCCTAGTGCCGGTTTGAAGTTCCTGCAGTTTTCACTGTAAAACCGAGTTGGAGCTAGTACCTCCCCATATATATGTATGGAGTGGAGTTTGCAAGTGAAAAGAAACTTTGTGTTCCCAACAAGCTAGGTGAAGGACGGCTTTCACACACACTTATCTCTCAGAACTGAGCATGTGGAGAGACGTTCGTTCATCTAGCACAAAGGGAACGGGTTGCAGGAGAAACTTTTACTCTGGTTTCTCAGTCTGTTTCCTAGTGCCGGTTTGAAGTTCCTGCAGTTTTCACTGTAAAACCGAGTTGGAGCTAGTACCTCCCCATATATATGTATGGAGTGGAGTTTGCAAGTGAAAAGAAACTTTGTGTTCCCAACAAGCTAGGTGAAGGACGGCTTTCACACACACTTATCTCTCAGAACTGAGCATGTGGAGAGACGTTCGTTCATCTAGCACAAAGGGAACGGGTTGCAGGAGAAACTTTTACTCTGGTTTCTCAGTCTGTTTCCTAGTGCCGGTTTGAAGTTCCTGCAGTTTTCACTGTAAAACCGAGTTGGAGCTAGTACCTCCCCATATATATGTATGGAGTGGAGTTTGCAAGTGAAAAGAAACTTTGTGTTCCCAACAAGCTAGGTGAAGGACGGCTTTCACACACACTTATCTCTCAGAACTGAGCATGTGGAGAGACGTTCGTTCATCTAGCACAAAGGGAACGGGTTGCAGGAGAAACTTTTACTCTGGTTTCTCAGTCTGTTTCCTAGTGCCGGTTTGAAGTTCCTGCAGTTTTCACTGTAAAACCGAGTTGGAGCTAGTACCTCCCCATATATATGTATGGAGTGGAGTTTGCAACTGAAAAGAAACTTTGTGTTCCCAACAAGCTAGGTGAAGGACGGCTTTCACACACACTTATCTCTCAGAACTGAGCATGTGGAGAGACGTTCGTTCATCTAGCACAAAGGGAACGGGTTGCAGGAGAAACTTTTACTCTGGTTTCTCAGTCTGTTTCCTAGTGCCGGTTTGAAGTTCCTGCAGTTTTCACTGTAAAACCGAGTTGGAGCTAGTACCTCCCCATATATATGTATGGAGTGGAGTTTGCAACTGAAAAGAAACTTTGTGTTCCCAACAAGCTAGGTGAAGGACGGCTTTCACACACACTTATCTCTCAGAACTGAGCATGTGGAGAGACGTTCGTTCATCTAGCACAAAGGGAACGGGTTGCAGGAGAAACTTTTACTCTGGTTTCTCAGTCTGTTTCCTAGTGCCGGTTTGAAGTTCCTGCAGTTTTCACTGTAAAACCGAGTTGGAGCTAGTACCTCCCCATATATATGTATGGAGTGGAGTTTGCAAGTGAAAAGAAACTTTGTGTTCCCAACAAGCTAGGTGAAGGACGGCTTTCACACACACTTATCTCTCAGAACTGAGCATGTGGAGAGACGTTCGTTCATCTAGCACAAAGGGAACGGGTTGCAGGAGAAACTTTTACTCTGGTTTCTCAGTCTGTTTCCTAGTGCCGGTTTGAAGTTCCTGCAGTTTTCACTGTAAAACCGAGTTGGAGCTAGTACCTCCCCATATATATGTATGGAGTGGAGTTTGCAAGTGAAAAGAAACTTTGTGTTCCCAACAAGCTAGGTGAAGGACGGCTTTCACACACACTTATCTCTCAGAACTGAGCATGTGGAGAGACGTTCGTTCATCTAGCACAAAGGGAACGGGTTGCAGGAGAAACTTTTACTCTGGTTTCTCAGTCTGTTTCCTAGTGCCGGTTTGAAGTTCCTGCAGTTTTCACTGTAAAACCGAGTTGGAGCTAGTACCTCCCCATATATATGTATGGAGTGGAGTTTGCAAGTGAAAAGAAACTTTGTGTTCCCAACAAGCTAGGTGAAGGACGGCTTTCACACACACTTATCTCTCAGAACTGAGCATGTGGAGAGACGTTCGTTCATCTAGCACAAAGGGAACGGGTTGCAGGAGAAACTTTTACTCTGGTTTCTCAGTCTGTTTCCTAGTGCCGGTTTGAAGTTCCTGCAGTTTTCACTGTAAAACCGAGTTGGAGCTAGTACCTCCCCATATATATGTATGGAGTGGAGTTTGCAAGTGAAAAGAAACTTTGTGTTCCCAACAAGCTAGGTGAAGGACGGCTTTCACACACACTTATCTCTCAGAACTGAGCATGTGGAGAGACGTTCGTTCATCTAGCACAAAGGGAACGGGTTGCAGGAGAAACTTTTACTCTGGTTTCTCAGTCTGTTTCCTAGTGCCGGTTTGAAGTTCCTGCAGTTTTCACTGTAAAACCGAGTTGGAGCTAGTACCTCCCCATATATATGTATGGAGTGGAGTTTGCAACTGAAAAGAAACTTTGTGTTCCCAACAAGCTAGGTGAAGGACGGCTTTCACACACACTTATCTCTCAGAACTGAGCATGTGGAGAGACGTTCGTTCATCTAGCACAAAGGGAACGGGTTGCAGGAGAAACTTTTACTCTGGTTTCTCAGTCTGTTTCCTAGTGCCGGTTTGAAGTTCCTGCAGTTTTCACTGTAAAACCGAGTTGGAGCTAGTACCTCCCCATATATATGTATGGAGTGGAGTTTGCAAGTGAAAAGAAACTTTGTGTTCCCAACAAGCTAGGTGAAGGACGGCTTTCACACACACTTATCTCTCAGAACTGAGCATGTGGAGAGACGTTCGTTCATCTAGCACAAAGGGAACGGGTTGCAGGAGAAACTTTTACTCTGGTTTCTCAGTCTGTTTCCTAGTGCCGGTTTGAAGTTCCTGCAGTTTTCACTGTAAAACCGAGTTGGAGCTAGTACCTCCCCATATATATGTATGGAGTGGAGTTTGCAACTGAAAAGAAACTTTGTGTTCCCAACAAGCTAGGTGAAGGACGGCTTTCACACACACTTATCTCTCAGAACTGAGCATGTGGAGAGACGTTCGTTCATCTAGCACAAAGGGAACGGGTTGCAGGAGAAACTTTTACTCTGGTTTCTCAGTCTGTTTCCTAGTGCCGGTTTGAAGTTCCTGCAGTTTTCACTGTAAAACCGAGTTGGAGCTAGTACCTCCCCATATATATGTATGGAGTGGAGTTTGCAACTGAAAAGAAACTTTGTGTTCCCAACAAGCTAGGTGAAGGACGGCTTTCACACACACTTATCTCTCAGAACTGAGCATGTGGAGAGACGTTCGTTCATCTAGCACAAAGGGAACGGGTTGCAGGAGAAACTTTTACTCTGGTTTCTCAGTCTGTTTCCTAGTGCCGGTTTGAAGTTCCTGCAGTTTTCACTGTAAAACCGAGTTGGAGCTAGTACCTCCCCATATATATGTATGGAGTGGAGTTTGCAAGTGAAAAGAAACTTTGTGTTCCCAACAAGCTAGGTGAAGGACGGCTTTCACACACACTTATCTCTCAGAACTGAGCATGTGGAGAGACGTTCGTTCATCTAGCACAAAGGGAACGGGTTGCAGGAGAAACTTTTACTCTGGTTTCTCAGTCTGTTTCCTAGTGCCGGTTTGAAGTTCCTGCAGTTTTCACTGTAAAACCGAGTTGGAGCTAGTACCTCCCCATATATATGTATGGAGTGGAGTTTGCAACTGAAAAGAAACTTTGTGTTCCCAACAAGCTAGGTGAAGGACGGCTTTCACACACACTTATCTCTCAGAACTGAGCATGTGGAGAGACGTTCGTTCATCTAGCACAAAGGGAACGGGTTGCAGGAGAAACTTTTACTCTGGTTTCTCAGTCTGTTTCCTAGTGCCGGTTTGAAGTTCCTGCAGTTTTCACTGTAAAACCGAGTTGGAGCTAGTACCTCCCCATATATATGTATGGAGTGGAGTTTGCAACTGAAAAGAAACTTTGTGTTCCCAACAAGCTAGGTGAAGGACGGCTTTCACACACACTTATCTCTCAGAACTGAGCATGTGGAGAGACGTTCGTTCATCTAGCACAAAGGGAACGGGTTGCAGGAGAAACTTTTACTCTGGTTTCTCAGTCTGTTTCCTAGTGCCGGTTTGAAGTTCCTGCAGTTTTCACTGTAAAACCGAGTTGGAGCTAGTACCTCCCCATATATATGTATGGAGTGGAGTTTGCAACTGAAAAGAAACTTTGTGTTCCCAACAAGCTAGGTGAAGGACGGCTTTCACACACACTTATCTCTCAGAACTGAGCATGTGGAGAGACGTTCGTTCATCTAGCACAAAGGGAACGGGTTGCAGGAGAAACTTTTACTCTGGTTTCTCAGTCTGTTTCCTAGTGCCGGTTTGAAGTTCCTGCAGTTTTCACTGTAAAACCGAGTTGGAGCTAGTACCTCCCCATATATATGTATGGAGTGGAGTTTGCAACTGAAAAGAAACTTTGTGTTCCCAACAAGCTAGGTGAAGGACGGCTTTCACACACACTTATCTCTCAGAACTGAGCATGTGGAGAGACGTTCGTTCATCTAGCACAAAGGGAACGGGTTGCAGGAGAAACTTTTACTCTGGTTTCTCAGTCTGTTTCCTAGTGCCGGTTTGAAGTTCCTGCAGTTTTCACTGTAAAACCGAGTTGGAGCTAGTACCTCCCCATATATATGTATGGAGTGGAGTTTGCAACTGAAAAGAAACTTTGTGTTCCCAACAAGCTAGGTGAAGGACGGCTTTCACACACACTTATCTCTCAGAACTGAGCATGTGGAGAGACGTTCGTTCATCTAGCACAAAGGGAACGGGTTGCAGGAGAAACTTTTACTCTGGTTTCTCAGTCTGTTTCCTAGTGCCGGTTTGAAGTTCCTGCAGTTTTCACTGTAAAACCGAGTTGGAGCTAGTACCTCCCCATATATATGTATGGAGTGGAGTTTGCAAGTGAAAAGAAACTTTGTGTTCCCAACAAGCTAGGTGAAGGACGGCTTTCACACACACTTATCTCTCAGAACTGAGCATGTGGAGAGACGTTCGTTCATCTAGCACAAAGGGAACGGGTTGCAGGAGAAACTTTTACTCTGGTTTCTCAGTCTGTTTCCTAGTGCCGGTTTGAAGTTCCTGCAGTTTTCACTGTAAAACCGAGTTGGAGCTAGTACCTCCCCATATATATGTATGGAGTGGAGTTTGCAACTGAAAAGAAACTTTGTGTTCCCAACAAGCTAGGTGAAGGACGGCTTTCACACACACTTATCTCTCAGAACTGAGCATGTGGAGAGACGTTCGTTCATCTAGCACAAAGGGAACGGGTTGCAGGAGAAACTTTTACTCTGGTTTCTCAGTCTGTTTCCTAGTGCCGGTTTGAAGTTCCTGCAGTTTTCACTGTAAAACCGAGTTGGAGCTAGTACCTCCCCATATATATGTATGGAGTGGAGTTTGCAAGTGAAAAGAAACTTTGTGTTCCCAACAAGCTAGGTGAAGGACGGCTTTCACACACACTTATCTCTCAGAACTGAGCATGTGGAGAGACGTTCGTTCATCTAGCACAAAGGGAACGGGTTGCAGGAGAAACTTTTACTCTGGTTTCTCAGTCTGTTTCCTAGTGCCGGTTTGAAGTTCCTGCAGTTTTCACTGTAAAACCGAGTTGGAGCTAGTACCTCCCCATATATATGTATGGAGTGGAGTTTGCAACTGAAAAGAAACTTTGTGTTCCCAACAAGCTAGGTGAAGGACGGCTTTCACACACACTTATCTCTCAGAACTGAGCATGTGGAGAGACGTTCGTTCATCTAGCACAAAGGGAACGGGTTGCAGGAGAAACTTTTACTCTGGTTTCTCAGTCTGTTTCCTAGTGCCGGTTTGAAGTTCCTGCAGTTTTCACTGTAAAACCGAGTTGGAGCTAGTACCTCCCCATATATATGTATGGAGTGGAGTTTGCAAGTGAAAAGAAACTTTGTGTTCCCAACAAGCTAGGTGAAGGACGGCTTTCACACACACTTATCTCTCAGAACTGAGCATGTGGAGAGACGTTCGTTCATCTAGCACAAAGGGAACGGGTTGCAGGAGAAACTTTTACTCTGGTTTCTCAGTCTGTTTCCTAGTGCCGGTTTGAAGTTCCTGCAGTTTTCACTGTAAAACCGAGTTGGAGCTAGTACCTCCCCATATATATGTATGGAGTGGAGTTTGCAACTGAAAAGAAACTTTGTGTTCCCAACAAGCTAGGTGAAGGACGGCTTTCACACACACTTATCTCTCAGAACTGAGCATGTGGAGAGACGTTCGTTCATCTAGCACAAAGGGAACGGGTTGCAGGAGAAACTTTTACTCTGGTTTCTCAGTCTGTTTCCTAGTGCCGGTTTGAAGTTCCTGCAGTTTTCACTGTAAAACCGAGTTGGAGCTAGTACCTCCCCATATATATGTATGGAGTGGAGTTTGCAACTGAAAAGAAACTTTGTGTTCCCAACAAGCTAGGTGAAGGACGGCTTTCACACACACTTATCTCTCAGAACTGAGCATGTGGAGAGACGTTCGTTCATCTAGCACAAAGGGAACGGGTTGCAGGAGAAACTTTTACTCTGGTTTCTCAGTCTGTTTCCTAGTGCCGGTTTGAAGTTCCTGCAGTTTTCACTGTAAAACCGAGTTGGAGCTAGTACCTCCCCATATATATGTATGGAGTGGAGTTTGCAAGTGAAAAGAAACTTTGTGTTCCCAACAAGCTAGGTGAAGGACGGCTTTCACACACACTTATCTCTCAGAACTGAGCATGTGGAGAGACGTTCGTTCATCTAGCACAAAGGGAACGGGTTGCAGGAGAAACTTTTACTCTGGTTTCTCAGTCTGTTTCCTAGTGCCGGTTTGAAGTTCCTGCAGTTTTCACTGTAAAACCGAGTTGGAGCTAGTACCTCCCCATATATATGTATGGAGTGGAGTTTGCAACTGAAAAGAAACTTTGTGTTCCCAACAAGCTAGGTGAAGGACGGCTTTCACACACACTTATCTCTCAGAACTGAGCATGTGGAGAGACGTTCGTTCATCTAGCACAAAGGGAACGGGTTGCAGGAGAAACTTTTACTCTGGTTTCTCAGTCTGTTTCCTAGTGCCGGTTTGAAGTTCCTGCAGTTTTCACTGTAAAACCGAGTTGGAGCTAGTACCTCCCCATATATATGTATGGAGTGGAGTTTGCAACTGAAAAGAAACTTTGTGTTCCCAACAAGCTAGGTGAAGGACGGCTTTCACACACACTTATCTCTCAGAACTGAGCATGTGGAGAGACGTTCGTTCATCTAGCACAAAGGGAACGGGTTGCAGGAGAAACTTTTACTCTGGTTTCTCAGTCTGTTTCCTAGTGCCGGTTTGAAGTTCCTGCAGTTTTCACTGTAAAACCGAGTTGGAGCTAGTACCTCCCCATATATATGTATGGAGTGGAGTTTGCAAGTGAAAAGAAACTTTGTGTTCCCAACAAGCTAGGTGAAGGACGGCTTTCACACACACTTATCTCTCAGAACTGAGCATGTGGAGAGACGTTCGTTCATCTAGCACAAAGGGAACGGGTTGCAGGAGAAACTTTTACTCTGGTTTCTCAGTCTGTTTCCTAGTGCCGGTTTGAAGTTCCTGCAGTTTTCACTGTAAAACCGAGTTGGAGCTAGTACCTCCCCATATATATGTATGGAGTGGAGTTTGCAACTGAAAAGAAACTTTGTGTTCCCAACAAGCTAGGTGAAGGACGGCTTTCACACACACTTATCTCTCAGAACTGAGCATGTGGAGAGACGTTCGTTCATCTAGCACAAAGGGAACGGGTTGCAGGAGAAACTTTTACTCTGGTTTCTCAGTCTGTTTCCTAGTGCCGGTTTGAAGTTCCTGCAGTTTTCACTGTAAAACCGAGTTGGAGCTAGTACCTCCCCATATATATGTATGGAGTGGAGTTTGCAAGTGAAAAGAAACTTTGTGTTCCCAACAAGCTAGGTGAAGGACGGCTTTCACACACACTTATCTCTCAGAACTGAGCATGTGGAGAGACGTTCGTTCATCTAGCACAAAGGGAACGGGTTGCAGGAGAAACTTTTACTCTGGTTTCTCAGTCTGTTTCCTAGTGCCGGTTTGAAGTTCCTGCAGTTTTCACTGTAAAACCGAGTTGGAGCTAGTACCTCCCCATATATATGTATGGAGTGGAGTTTGCAAGTGAAAAGAAACTTTGTGTTCCCAACAAGCTAGGTGAAGGACGGCTTTCACACACACTTATCTCTCAGAACTGAGCATGTGGAGAGACGTTCGTTCATCTAGCACAAAGGGAACGGGTTGCAGGAGAAACTTTTACTCTGGTTTCTCAGTCTGTTTCCTAGTGCCGGTTTGAAGTTCCTGCAGTTTTCACTGTAAAACCGAGTTGGAGCTAGTACCTCCCCATATATATGTATGGAGTGGAGTTTGCAACTGAAAAGAAACTTTGTGTTCCCAACAAGCTAGGTGAAGGACGGCTTTCACACACACTTATCTCTCAGAACTGAGCATGTGGAGAGACGTTCGTTCATCTAGCACAAAGGGAACGGGTTGCAGGAGAAACTTTTACTCTGGTTTCTCAGTCTGTTTCCTAGTGCCGGTTTGAAGTTCCTGCAGTTTTCACTGTAAAACCGAGTTGGAGCTAGTACCTCCCCATATATATGTATGGAGTGGAGTTTGCAACTGAAAAGAAACTTTGTGTTCCCAACAAGCTAGGTGAAGGACGGCTTTCACACACACTTATCTCTCAGAACTGAGCATGTGGAGAGACGTTCGTTCATCTAGCACAAAGGGAACGGGTTGCAGGAGAAACTTTTACTCTGGTTTCTCAGTCTGTTTCCTAGTGCCGGTTTGAAGTTCCTGCAGTTTTCACTGTAAAACCGAGTTGGAGCTAGTACCTCCCCATATATATGTATGGAGTGGAGTTTGCAAGTGAAAAGAAACTTTGTGTTCCCAACAAGCTAGGTGAAGGACGGCTTTCACACACACTTATCTCTCAGAACTGAGCATGTGGAGAGACGTTCGTTCATCTAGCACAAAGGGAACGGGTTGCAGGAGAAACTTTTACTCTGGTTTCTCAGTCTGTTTCCTAGTGCCGGTTTGAAGTTCCTGCAGTTTTCACTGTAAAACCGAGTTGGAGCTAGTACCTCCCCATATATATGTATGGAGTGGAGTTTGCAACTGAAAAGAAACTTTGTGTTCCCAACAAGCTAGGTGAAGGACGGCTTTCACACACACTTATCTCTCAGAACTGAGCATGTGGAGAGACGTTCGTTCATCTAGCACAAAGGGAACGGGTTGCAGGAGAAACTTTTACTCTGGTTTCTCAGTCTGTTTCCTAGTGCCGGTTTGAAGTTCCTGCAGTTTTCACTGTAAAACCGAGTTGGAGCTAGTACCTCCCCATATATATGTATGGAGTGGAGTTTGCAACTGAAAAGAAACTTTGTGTTCCCAACAAGCTAGGTGAAGGACGGCTTTCACACACACTTATCTCTCAGAACTGAGCATGTGGAGAGACGTTCGTTCATCTAGCACAAAGGGAACGGGTTGCAGGAGAAACTTTTACTCTGGTTTCTCAGTCTGTTTCCTAGTGCCGGTTTGAAGTTCCTGCAGTTTTCACTGTAAAACCGAGTTGGAGCTAGTACCTCCCCATATATATGTATGGAGTGGAGTTTGCAACTGAAAAGAAACTTTGTGTTCCCAACAAGCTAGGTGAAGGACGGCTTTCACACACACTTATCTCTCAGAACTGAGCATGTGGAGAGACGTTCGTTCATCTAGCACAAAGGGAACGGGTTGCAGGAGAAACTTTTACTCTGGTTTCTCAGTCTGTTTCCTAGTGCCGGTTTGAAGTTCCTGCAGTTTTCACTGTAAAACCGAGTTGGAGCTAGTACCTCCCCATATATATGTATGGAGTGGAGTTTGCAACTGAAAAGAAACTTTGTGTTCCCAACAAGCTAGGTGAAGGACGGCTTTCACACACACTTATCTCTCAGAACTGAGCATGTGGAGAGACGTTCGTTCATCTAGCACAAAGGGAACGGGTTGCAGGAGAAACTTTTACTCTGGTTTCTCAGTCTGTTTCCTAGTGCCGGTTTGAAGTTCCTGCAGTTTTCACTGTAAAACCGAGTTGGAGCTAGTACCTCCCCATATATATGTATGGAGTGGAGTTTGCAAGTGAAAAGAAACTTTGTGTTCCCAACAAGCTAGGTGAAGGACGGCTTTCACACACACTTATCTCTCAGAACTGAGCATGTGGAGAGACGTTCGTTCATCTAGCACAAAGGGAACGGGTTGCAGGAGAAACTTTTACTCTGGTTTCTCAGTCTGTTTCCTAGTGCCGGTTTGAAGTTCCTGCAGTTTTCACTGTAAAACCGAGTTGGAGCTAGTACCTCCCCATATATATGTATGGAGTGGAGTTTGCAACTGAAAAGAAACTTTGTGTTCCCAACAAGCTAGGTGAAGGACGGCTTTCACACACACTTATCTCTCAGAACTGAGCATGTGGAGAGACGTTCGTTCATCTAGCACAAAGGGAACGGGTTGCAGGAGAAACTTTTACTCTGGTTTCTCAGTCTGTTTCCTAGTGCCGGTTTGAAGTTCCTGCAGTTTTCACTGTAAAACCGAGTTGGAGCTAGTACCTCCCCATATATATGTATGGAGTGGAGTTTGCAAGTGAAAAGAAACTTTGTGTTCCCAACAAGCTAGGTGAAGGACGGCTTTCACACACACTTATCTCTCAGAACTGAGCATGTGGAGAGACGTTCGTTCATCTAGCACAAAGGGAACGGGTTGCAGGAGAAACTTTTACTCTGGTTTCTCAGTCTGTTTCCTAGTGCCGGTTTGAAGTTCCTGCAGTTTTCACTGTAAAACCGAGTTGGAGCTAGTACCTCCCCATATATATGTATGGAGTGGAGTTTGCAACTGAAAAGAAACTTTGTGTTCCCAACAAGCTAGGTGAAGGACGGCTTTCACACACACTTATCTCTCAGAACTGAGCATGTGGAGAGACGTTCGTTCATCTAGCACAAAGGGAACGGGTTGCAGGAGAAACTTTTACTCTGGTTTCTCAGTCTGTTTCCTAGTGCCGGTTTGAAGTTCCTGCAGTTTTCACTGTAAAACCGAGTTGGAGCTAGTACCTCCCCATATATATGTATGGAGTGGAGTTTGCAAGTGAAAAGAAACTTTGTGTTCCCAACAAGCTAGGTGAAGGACGGCTTTCACACACACTTATCTCTCAGAACTGAGCATGTGGAGAGACGTTCGTTCATCTAGCACAAAGGGAACGGGTTGCAGGAGAAACTTTTACTCTGGTTTCTCAGTCTGTTTCCTAGTGCCGGTTTGAAGTTCCTGCAGTTTTCACTGTAAAACCGAGTTGGAGCTAGTACCTCCCCATATATATGTATGGAGTGGAGTTTGCAAGTGAAAAGAAACTTTGTGTTCCCAACAAGCTAGGTGAAGGACGGCTTTCACACACACTTATCTCTCAGAACTGAGCATGTGGAGAGACGTTCGTTCATCTAGCACAAAGGGAACGGGTTGCAGGAGAAACTTTTACTCTGGTTTCTCAGTCTGTTTCCTAGTGCCGGTTTGAAGTTCCTGCAGTTTTCACTGTAAAACCGAGTTGGAGCTAGTACCTCCCCATATATATGTATGGAGTGGAGTTTGCAACTGAAAAGAAACTTTGTGTTCCCAACAAGCTAGGTGAAGGACGGCTTTCACACACACTTATCTCTCAGAACTGAGCATGTGGAGAGACGTTCGTTCATCTAGCACAAAGGGAACGGGTTGCAGGAGAAACTTTTACTCTGGTTTCTCAGTCTGTTTCCTAGTGCCGGTTTGAAGTTCCTGCAGTTTTCACTGTAAAACCGAGTTGGAGCTAGTACCTCCCCATATATATGTATGGAGTGGAGTTTGCAACTGAAAAGAAACTTTGTGTTCCCAACAAGCTAGGTGAAGGACGGCTTTCACACACACTTATCTCTCAGAACTGAGCATGTGGAGAGACGTTCGTTCATCTAGCACAAAGGGAACGGGTTGCAGGAGAAACTTTTACTCTGGTTTCTCAGTCTGTTTCCTAGTGCCGGTTTGAAGTTCCTGCAGTTTTCACTGTAAAACCGAGTTGGAGCTAGTACCTCCCCATATATATGTATGGAGTGGAGTTTGCAACTGAAAAGAAACTTTGTGTTCCCAACAAGCTAGGTGAAGGACGGCTTTCACACACACTTATCTCTCAGAACTGAGCATGTGGAGAGACGTTCGTTCATCTAGCACAAAGGGAACGGGTTGCAGGAGAAACTTTTACTCTGGTTTCTCAGTCTGTTTCCTAGTGCCGGTTTGAAGTTCCTGCAGTTTTCACTGTAAAACCGAGTTGGAGCTAGTACCTCCCCATATATATGTATGGAGTGGAGTTTGCAAGTGAAAAGAAACTTTGTGTTCCCAACAAGCTAGGTGAAGGACGGCTTTCACACACACTTATCTCTCAGAACTGAGCATGTGGAGAGACGTTCGTTCATCTAGCACAAAGGGAACGGGTTGCAGGAGAAACTTTTACTCTGGTTTCTCAGTCTGTTTCCTAGTGCCGGTTTGAAGTTCCTGCAGTTTTCACTGTAAAACCGAGTTGGAGCTAGTACCTCCCCATATATATGTATGGAGTGGAGTTTGCAACTGAAAAGAAACTTTGTGTTCCCAACAAGCTAGGTGAAGGACGGCTTTCACACACACTTATCTCTCAGAACTGAGCATGTGGAGAGACGTTCGTTCATCTAGCACAAAGGGAACGGGTTGCAGGAGAAACTTTTACTCTGGTTTCTCAGTCTGTTTCCTAGTGCCGGTTTGAAGTTCCTGCAGTTTTCACTGTAAAACCGAGTTGGAGCTAGTACCTCCCCATATATATGTATGGAGTGGAGTTTGCAACTGAAAAGAAACTTTGTGTTCCCAACAAGCTAGGTGAAGGACGGCTTTCACACACACTTATCTCTCAGAACTGAGCATGTGGAGAGACGTTCGTTCATCTAGCACAAAGGGAACGGGTTGCAGGAGAAACTTTTACTCTGGTTTCTCAGTCTGTTTCCTAGTGCCGGTTTGAAGTTCCTGCAGTTTTCACTGTAAAACCGAGTTGGAGCTAGTACCTCCCCATATATATGTATGGAGTGGAGTTTGCAAGTGAAAAGAAACTTTGTGTTCCCAACAAGCTAGGTGAAGGACGGCTTTCACACACACTTATCTCTCAGAACTGAGCATGTGGAGAGACGTTCGTTCATCTAGCACAAAGGGAACGGGTTGCAGGAGAAACTTTTACTCTGGTTTCTCAGTCTGTTTCCTAGTGCCGGTTTGAAGTTCCTGCAGTTTTCACTGTAAAACCGAGTTGGAGCTAGTACCTCCCCATATATATGTATGGAGTGGAGTTTGCAACTGAAAAGAAACTTTGTGTTCCCAACAAGCTAGGTGAAGGACGGCTTTCACACACACTTATCTCTCAGAACTGAGCATGTGGAGAGACGTTCGTTCATCTAGCACAAAGGGAACGGGTTGCAGGAGAAACTTTTACTCTGGTTTCTCAGTCTGTTTCCTAGTGCCGGTTTGAAGTTCCTGCAGTTTTCACTGTAAAACCGAGTTGGAGCTAGTACCTCCCCATATATATGTATGGAGTGGAGTTTGCAAGTGAAAAGAAACTTTGTGTTCCCAACAAGCTAGGTGAAGGACGGCTTTCACACACACTTATCTCTCAGAACTGAGCATGTGGAGAGACGTTCGTTCATCTAGCACAAAGGGAACGGGTTGCAGGAGAAACTTTTACTCTGGTTTCTCAGTCTGTTTCCTAGTGCCGGTTTGAAGTTCCTGCAGTTTTCACTGTAAAACCGAGTTGGAGCTAGTACCTCCCCATATATATGTATGGAGTGGAGTTTGCAAGTGAAAAGAAACTTTGTGTTCCCAACAAGCTAGGTGAAGGACGGCTTTCACACACACTTATCTCTCAGAACTGAGCATGTGGAGAGACGTTCGTTCATCTAGCACAAAGGGAACGGGTTGCAGGAGAAACTTTTACTCTGGTTTCTCAGTCTGTTTCCTAGTGCCGGTTTGAAGTTCCTGCAGTTTTCACTGTAAAACCGAGTTGGAGCTAGTACCTCCCCATATATATGTATGGAGTGGAGTTTGCAACTGAAAAGAAACTTTGTGTTCCCAACAAGCTAGGTGAAGGACGGCTTTCACACACACTTATCTCTCAGAACTGAGCATGTGGAGAGACGTTCGTTCATCTAGCACAAAGGGAACGGGTTGCAGGAGAAACTTTTACTCTGGTTTCTCAGTCTGTTTCCTAGTGCCGGTTTGAAGTTCCTGCAGTTTTCACTGTAAAACCGAGTTGGAGCTAGTACCTCCCCATATATATGTATGGAGTGGAGTTTGCAAGTGAAAAGAAACTTTGTGTTCCCAACAAGCTAGGTGAAGGACGGCTTTCACACACACTTATCTCTCAGAACTGAGCATGTGGAGAGACGTTCGTTCATCTAGCACAAAGGGAACGGGTTGCAGGAGAAACTTTTACTCTGGTTTCTCAGTCTGTTTCCTAGTGCCGGTTTGAAGTTCCTGCAGTTTTCACTGTAAAACCGAGTTGGAGCTAGTACCTCCCCATATATATGTATGGAGTGGAGTTTGCAACTGAAAAGAAACTTTGTGTTCCCAACAAGCTAGGTGAAGGACGGCTTTCACACACACTTATCTCTCAGAACTGAGCATGTGGAGAGACGTTCGTTCATCTAGCACAAAGGGAACGGGTTGCAGGAGAAACTTTTACTCTGGTTTCTCAGTCTGTTTCCTAGTGCCGGTTTGAAGTTCCTGCAGTTTTCACTGTAAAACCGAGTTGGAGCTAGTACCTCCCCATATATATGTATGGAGTGGAGTTTGCAAGTGAAAAGAAACTTTGTGTTCCCAACAAGCTAGGTGAAGGACGGCTTTCACACACACTTATCTCTCAGAACTGAGCATGTGGAGAGACGTTCGTTCATCTAGCACAAAGGGAACGGGTTGCAGGAGAAACTTTTACTCTGGTTTCTCAGTCTGTTTCCTAGTGCCGGTTTGAAGTTCCTGCAGTTTTCACTGTAAAACCGAGTTGGAGCTAGTACCTCCCCATATATATGTATGGAGTGGAGTTTGCAACTGAAAAGAAACTTTGTGTTCCCAACAAGCTAGGTGAAGGACGGCTTTCACACACACTTATCTCTCAGAACTGAGCATGTGGAGAGACGTTCGTTCATCTAGCACAAAGGGAACGGGTTGCAGGAGAAACTTTTACTCTGGTTTCTCAGTCTGTTTCCTAGTGCCGGTTTGAAGTTCCTGCAGTTTTCACTGTAAAACCGAGTTGGAGCTAGTACCTCCCCATATATATGTATGGAGTGGAGTTTGCAAGTGAAAAGAAACTTTGTGTTCCCAACAAGCTAGGTGAAGGACGGCTTTCACACACACTTATCTCTCAGAACTGAGCATGTGGAGAGACGTTCGTTCATCTAGCACAAAGGGAACGGGTTGCAGGAGAAACTTTTACTCTGGTTTCTCAGTCTGTTTCCTAGTGCCGGTTTGAAGTTCCTGCAGTTTTCACTGTAAAACCGAGTTGGAGCTAGTACCTCCCCATATATATGTATGGAGTGGAGTTTGCAAGTGAAAAGAAACTTTGTGTTCCCAACAAGCTAGGTGAAGGACGGCTTTCACACACACTTATCTCTCAGAACTGAGCATGTGGAGAGACGTTCGTTCATCTAGCACAAAGGGAACGGGTTGCAGGAGAAACTTTTACTCTGGTTTCTCAGTCTGTTTCCTAGTGCCGGTTTGAAGTTCCTGCAGTTTTCACTGTAAAACCGAGTTGGAGCTAGTACCTCCCCATATATATGTATGGAGTGGAGTTTGCAAGTGAAAAGAAACTTTGTGTTCCCAACAAGCTAGGTGAAGGACGGCTTTCACACACACTTATCTCTCAGAACTGAGCATGTGGAGAGACGTTCGTTCATCTAGCACAAAGGGAACGGGTTGCAGGAGAAACTTTTACTCTGGTTTCTCAGTCTGTTTCCTAGTGCCGGTTTGAAGTTCCTGCAGTTTTCACTGTAAAACCGAGTTGGAGCTAGTACCTCCCCATATATATGTATGGAGTGGAGTTTGCAACTGAAAAGAAACTTTGTGTTCCCAACAAGCTAGGTGAAGGACGGCTTTCACACACACTTATCTCTCAGAACTGAGCATGTGGAGAGACGTTCGTTCATCTAGCACAAAGGGAACGGGTTGCAGGAGAAACTTTTACTCTGGTTTCTCAGTCTGTTTCCTAGTGCCGGTTTGAAGTTCCTGCAGTTTTCACTGTAAAACCGAGTTGGAGCTAGTACCTCCCCATATATATGTATGGAGTGGAGTTTGCAACTGAAAAGAAACTTTGTGTTCCCAACAAGCTAGGTGAAGGACGGCTTTCACACACACTTATCTCTCAGAACTGAGCATGTGGAGAGACGTTCGTTCATCTAGCACAAAGGGAACGGGTTGCAGGAGAAACTTTTACTCTGGTTTCTCAGTCTGTTTCCTAGTGCCGGTTTGAAGTTCCTGCAGTTTTCACTGTAAAACCGAGTTGGAGCTAGTACCTCCCCATATATATGTATGGAGTGGAGTTTGCAAGTGAAAAGAAACTTTGTGTTCCCAACAAGCTAGGTGAAGGACGGCTTTCACACACACTTATCTCTCAGAACTGAGCATGTGGAGAGACGTTCGTTCATCTAGCACAAAGGGAACGGGTTGCAGGAGAAACTTTTACTCTGGTTTCTCAGTCTGTTTCCTAGTGCCGGTTTGAAGTTCCTGCAGTTTTCACTGTAAAACCGAGTTGGAGCTAGTACCTCCCCATATATATGTATGGAGTGGAGTTTGCAACTGAAAAGAAACTTTGTGTTCCCAACAAGCTAGGTGAAGGACGGCTTTCACACACACTTATCTCTCAGAACTGAGCATGTGGAGAGACGTTCGTTCATCTAGCACAAAGGGAACGGGTTGCAGGAGAAACTTTTACTCTGGTTTCTCAGTCTGTTTCCTAGTGCCGGTTTGAAGTTCCTGCAGTTTTCACTGTAAAACCGAGTTGGAGCTAGTACCTCCCCATATATATGTATGGAGTGGAGTTTGCAACTGAAAAGAAACTTTGTGTTCCCAACAAGCTAGGTGAAGGACGGCTTTCACACACACTTATCTCTCAGAACTGAGCATGTGGAGAGACGTTCGTTCATCTAGCACAAAGGGAACGGGTTGCAGGAGAAACTTTTACTCTGGTTTCTCAGTCTGTTTCCTAGTGCCGGTTTGAAGTTCCTGCAGTTTTCACTGTAAAACCGAGTTGGAGCTAGTACCTCCCCATATATATGTATGGAGTGGAGTTTGCAACTGAAAAGAAACTTTGTGTTCCCAACAAGCTAGGTGAAGGACGGCTTTCACACACACTTATCTCTCAGAACTGAGCATGTGGAGAGACGTTCGTTCATCTAGCACAAAGGGAACGGGTTGCAGGAGAAACTTTTACTCTGGTTTCTCAGTCTGTTTCCTAGTGCCGGTTTGAAGTTCCTGCAGTTTTCACTGTAAAACCGAGTTGGAGCTAGTACCTCCCCATATATATGTATGGAGTGGAGTTTGCAACTGAAAAGAATCTTTGTGTTCCCAACAAGCTAGGTGAAGGACGGCTTTCACACACACTTATCTCTCAGAACTGAGCATGTGGAGAGACGTTCGTTCATCTAGCACAAAGGGAACGGGTTGCAGGAGAAACTTTTACTCTGGTTTCTCAGTCTGTTTCCTAGTGCCGGTTTGAAGTTCCTGCAGTTTTCACTGTAAAACCGAGTTGGAGCTAGTACCTCCCCATATATATGTATGGAGTGGAGTTTGCAAGTGAAAAGAAACTTTGTGTTCCCAACAAGCTAGGTGAAGGACGGCTTTCACACACACTTATCTCTCAGAACTGAGCATGTGGAGAGACGTTCGTTCATCTAGCACAAAGGGAACGGGTTGCAGGAGAAACTTTTACTCTGGTTTCTCAGTCTGTTTCCTAGTGCCGGTTTGAAGTTCCTGCAGTTTTCACTGTAAAACCGAGTTGGAGCTAGTACCTCCCCATATATATGTATGGAGTGGAGTTTGCAACTGAAAAGAAACTTTGTGTTCCCAACAAGCTAGGTGAAGGACGGCTTTCACACACACTTATCTCTCAGAACTGAGCATGTGGAGAGACGTTCGTTCATCTAGCACAAAGGGAACGGGTTGCAGGAGAAACTTTTACTCTGGTTTCTCAGTCTGTTTCCTAGTGCCGGTTTGAAGTTCCTGCAGTTTTCACTGTAAAACCGAGTTGGAGCTAGTACCTCCCCATATATATGTATGGAGTGGAGTTTGCAAGTGAAAAGAAACTTTGTGTTCCCAACAAGCTAGGTGAAGGACGGCTTTCACACACACTTATCTCTCAGAACTGAGCATGTGGAGAGACGTTCGTTCATCTAGCACAAAGGGAACGGGTTGCAGGAGAAACTTTTACTCTGGTTTCTCAGTCTGTTTCCTAGTGCCGGTTTGAAGTTCCTGCAGTTTTCACTGTAAAACCGAGTTGGAGCTAGTACCTCCCCATATATATGTATGGAGTGGAGTTTGCAAGTGAAAAGAAACTTTGTGTTCCCAACAAGCTAGGTGAAGGACGGCTTTCACACACACTTATCTCTCAGAACTGAGCATGTGGAGAGACGTTCGTTCATCTAGCACAAAGGGAACGGGTTGCAGGAGAAACTTTTACTCTGGTTTCTCAGTCTGTTTCCTAGTGCCGGTTTGAAGTTCCTGCAGTTTTCACTGTAAAACCGAGTTGGAGCTAGTACCTCCCCATATATATGTATGGAGTGGAGTTTGCAAGTGAAAAGAAACTTTGTGTTCCCAACAAGCTAGGTGAAGGACGGCTTTCACACACACTTATCTCTCAGAACTGAGCATGTGGAGAGACGTTCGTTCATCTAGCACAAAGGGAACGGGTTGCAGGAGAAACTTTTACTCTGGTTTCTCAGTCTGTTTCCTAGTGCCGGTTTGAAGTTCCTGCAGTTTTCACTGTAAAACCGAGTTGGAGCTAGTACCTCCCCATATATATGTATGGAGTGGAGTTTGCAACTGAAAAGAAACTTTGTGTTCCCAACAAGCTAGGTGAAGGACGGCTTTCACACACACTTATCTCTCAGAACTGAGCATGTGGAGAGACGTTCGTTCATCTAGCACAAAGGGAACGGGTTGCAGGAGAAACTTTTACTCTGGTTTCTCAGTCTGTTTCCTAGTGCCGGTTTGAAGTTCCTGCAGTTTTCACTGTAAAACCGAGTTGGAGCTAGTACCTCCCCATATATATGTATGGAGTGGAGTTTGCAAGTGAAAAGAAACTTTGTGTTCCCAACAAGCTAGGTGAAGGACGGCTTTCACACACACTTATCTCTCAGAACTGAGCATGTGGAGAGACGTTCGTTCATCTAGCACAAAGGGAACGGGTTGCAGGAGAAACTTTTACTCTGGTTTCTCAGTCTGTTTCCTAGTGCCGGTTTGAAGTTCCTGCAGTTTTCACTGTAAAACCGAGTTGGAGCTAGTACCTCCCCATATATATGTATGGAGTGGAGTTTGCAACTGAAAAGAAACTTTGTGTTCCCAACAAGCTAGGTGAAGGACGGCTTTCACACACACTTATCTCTCAGAACTGAGCATGTGGAGAGACGTTCGTTCATCTAGCACAAAGGGAACGGGTTGCAGGAGAAACTTTTACTCTGGTTTCTCAGTCTGTTTCCTAGTGCCGGTTTGAAGTTCCTGCAGTTTTCACTGTAAAACCGAGTTGGAGCTAGTACCTCCCCATATATATGTATGGAGTGGAGTTTGCAACTGAAAAGAAACTTTGTGTTCCCAACAAGCTAGGTGAAGGACGGCTTTCACACACACTTATCTCTCAGAACTGAGCATGTGGAGAGACGTTCGTTCATCTAGCACAAAGGGAACGGGTTGCAGGAGAAACTTTTACTCTGGTTTCTCAGTCTGTTTCCTAGTGCCGGTTTGAAGTTCCTGCAGTTTTCACTGTAAAACCGAGTTGGAGCTAGTACCTCCCCATATATATGTATGGAGTGGAGTTTGCAAGTGAAAAGAAACTTTGTGTTCCCAACAAGCTAGGTGAAGGACGGCTTTCACACACACTTATCTCTCAGAACTGAGCATGTGGAGAGACGTTCGTTCATCTAGCACAAAGGGAACGGGTTGCAGGAGAAACTTTTACTCTGGTTTCTCAGTCTGTTTCCTAGTGCCGGTTTGAAGTTCCTGCAGTTTTCACTGTAAAACCGAGTTGGAGCTAGTACCTCCCCATATATATGTATGGAGTGGAGTTTGCAACTGAAAAGAAACTTTGTGTTCCCAACAAGCTAGGTGAAGGACGGCTTTCACACACACTTATCTCTCAGAACTGAGCATGTGGAGAGACGTTCGTTCATCTAGCACAAAGGGAACGGGTTGCAGGAGAAACTTTTACTCTGGTTTCTCAGTCTGTTTCCTAGTGCCGGTTTGAAGTTCCTGCAGTTTTCACTGTAAAACCGAGTTGGAGCTAGTACCTCCCCATATATATGTATGGAGTGGAGTTTGCAAGTGAAAAGAAACTTTGTGTTCCCAACAAGCTAGGTGAAGGACGGCTTTCACACACACTTATCTCTCAGAACTGAGCATGTGGAGAGACGTTCGTTCATCTAGCACAAAGGGAACGGGTTGCAGGAGAAACTTTTACTCTGGTTTCTCAGTCTGTTTCCTAGTGCCGGTTTGAAGTTCCTGCAGTTTTCACTGTAAAACCGAGTTGGAGCTAGTACCTCCCCATATATATGTATGGAGTGGAGTTTGCAACTGAAAAGAAACTTTGTGTTCCCAACAAGCTAGGTGAAGGACGGCTTTCACACACACTTATCTCTCAGAACTGAGCATGTGGAGAGACGTTCGTTCATCTAGCACAAAGGGAACGGGTTGCAGGAGAAACTTTTACTCTGGTTTCTCAGTCTGTTTCCTAGTGCCGGTTTGAAGTTCCTGCAGTTTTCACTGTAAAACCGAGTTGGAGCTAGTACCTCCCCATATATATGTATGGAGTGGAGTTTGCAAGTGAAAAGAAACTTTGTGTTCCCAACAAGCTAGGTGAAGGACGGCTTTCACACACACTTATCTCTCAGAACTGAGCATGTGGAGAGACGTTCGTTCATCTAGCACAAAGGGAACGGGTTGCAGGAGAAACTTTTACTCTGGTTTCTCAGTCTGTTTCCTAGTGCCGGTTTGAAGTTCCTGCAGTTTTCACTGTAAAACCGAGTTGGAGCTAGTACCTCCCCATATATATGTATGGAGTGGAGTTTGCAAGTGAAAAGAAACTTTGTGTTCCCAACAAGCTAGGTGAAGGACGGCTTTCACACACACTTATCTCTCAGAACTGAGCATGTGGAGAGACGTTCGTTCATCTAGCACAAAGGGAACGGGTTGCAGGAGAAACTTTTACTCTGGTTTCTCAGTCTGTTTCCTAGTGCCGGTTTGAAGTTCCTGCAGTTTTCACTGTAAAACCGAGTTGGAGCTAGTACCTCCCCATATATATGTATGGAGTGGAGTTTGCAAGTGAAAAGAAACTTTGTGTTCCCAACAAGCTAGGTGAAGGACGGCTTTCACACACACTTATCTCTCAGAACTGAGCATGTGGAGAGACGTTCGTTCATCTAGCACAAAGGGAACGGGTTGCAGGAGAAACTTTTACTCTGGTTTCTCAGTCTGTTTCCTAGTGCCGGTTTGAAGTTCCTGCAGTTTTCACTGTAAAACCGAGTTGGAGCTAGTACCTCCCCATATATATGTATGGAGTGGAGTTTGCAACTGAAAAGAAACTTTGTGTTCCCAACAAGCTAGGTGAAGGACGGCTTTCACACACACTTATCTCTCAGAACTGAGCATGTGGAGAGACGTTCGTTCATCTAGCACAAAGGGAACGGGTTGCAGGAGAAACTTTTACTCTGGTTTCTCAGTCTGTTTCCTAGTGCCGGTTTGAAGTTCCTGCAGTTTTCACTGTAAAACCGAGTTGGAGCTAGTACCTCCCCATATATATGTATGGAGTGGAGTTTGCAAGTGAAAAGAAACTTTGTGTTCCCAACAAGCTAGGTGAAGGACGGCTTTCACACACACTTATCTCTCAGAACTGAGCATGTGGAGAGACGTTCGTTCATCTAGCACAAAGGGAACGGGTTGCAGGAGAAACTTTTACTCTGGTTTCTCAGTCTGTTTCCTAGTGCCGGTTTGAAGTTCCTGCAGTTTTCACTGTAAAACCGAGTTGGAGCTAGTACCTCCCCATATATATGTATGGAGTGGAGTTTGCAACTGAAAGAAACTTTGTGTTCCCAACAAGCTAGGTGAAGGACGGCTTTCACACACACTTATCTCTCAGAACTGAGCATGTGGAGAGACGTTCGTTCATCTAGCACAAAGGGAACGGGTTGCAGGAGAAACTTTTACTCTGGTTTCTCAGTCTGTTTCCTAGTGCCGGTTTGAAGTTCCTGCAGTTTTCACTGTAAAACCGAGTTGGAGCTAGTACCTCCCCATATATATGTATGGAGTGGAGTTTGCAACTGAAAAGAAACTTTGTGTTCCCAACAAGCTAGGTGAAGGACGGCTTTCACACACACTTATCTCTCAGAACTGAGCATGTGGAGAGACGTTCGTTCATCTAGCACAAAGGGAACGGGTTGCAGGAGAAACTTTTACTCTGGTTTCTCAGTCTGTTTCCTAGTGCCGGTTTGAAGTTCCTGCAGTTTTCACTGTAAAACCGAGTTGGAGCTAGTACCTCCCCATATATATGTATGGAGTGGAGTTTGCAAGTGAAAAGAAACTTTGTGTTCCCAACAAGCTAGGTGAAGGACGGCTTTCACACACACTTATCTCTCAGAACTGAGCATGTGGAGAGACGTTCGTTCATCTAGCACAAAGGGAACGGGTTGCAGGAGAAACTTTTACTCTGGTTTCTCAGTCTGTTTCCTAGTGCCGGTTTGAAGTTCCTGCAGTTTTCACTGTAAAACCGAGTTGGAGCTAGTACCTCCCCATATATATGTATGGAGTGGAGTTTGCAACTGAAAAGAAACTTTGTGTTCCCAACAAGCTAGGTGAAGGACGGCTTTCACACACACTTATCTCTCAGAACTGAGCATGTGGAGAGACGTTCGTTCATCTAGCACAAAGGGAACGGGTTGCAGGAGAAACTTTTACTCTGGTTTCTCAGTCTGTTTCCTAGTGCCGGTTTGAAGTTCCTGCAGTTTTCACTGTAAAACCGAGTTGGAGCTAGTACCTCCCCATATATATGTATGGAGTGGAGTTTGCAAGTGAAAAGAAACTTTGTGTTCCCAACAAGCTAGGTGAAGGACGGCTTTCACACACACTTATCTCTCAGAACTGAGCATGTGGAGAGACGTTCGTTCATCTAGCACAAAGGGAACGGGTTGCAGGAGAAACTTTTACTCTGGTTTCTCAGTCTGTTTCCTAGTGCCGGTTTGAAGTTCCTGCAGTTTTCACTGTAAAACCGAGTTGGAGCTAGTACCTCCCCATATATATGTATGGAGTGGAGTTTGCAACTGAAAAGAAACTTTGTGTTCCCAACAAGCTAGGTGAAGGACGGCTTTCACACACACTTATCTCTCAGAACTGAGCATGTGGAGAGACGTTCGTTCATCTAGCACAAAGGGAACGGGTTGCAGGAGAAACTTTTACTCTGGTTTCTCAGTCTGTTTCCTAGTGCCGGTTTGAAGTTCCTGCAGTTTTCACTGTAAAACCGAGTTGGAGCTAGTACCTCCCCATATATATGTATGGAGTGGAGTTTGCAAGTGAAAAGAAACTTTGTGTTCCCAACAAGCTAGGTGAAGGACGGCTTTCACACACACTTATCTCTCAGAACTGAGCATGTGGAGAGACGTTCGTTCATCTAGCACAAAGGGAACGGGTTGCAGGAGAAACTTTTACTCTGGTTTCTCAGTCTGTTTCCTAGTGCCGGTTTGAAGTTCCTGCAGTTTTCACTGTAAAACCGAGTTGGAGCTAGTACCTCCCCATATATATGTATGGAGTGGAGTTTGCAAGTGAAAAGAAACTTTGTGTTCCCAACAAGCTAGGTGAAGGACGGCTTTCACACACACTTATCTCTCAGAACTGAGCATGTGGAGAGACGTTCGTTCATCTAGCACAAAGGGAACGGGTTGCAGGAGAAACTTTTACTCTGGTTTCTCAGTCTGTTTCCTAGTGCCGGTTTGAAGTTCCTGCAGTTTTCACTGTAAAACCGAGTTGGAGCTAGTACCTCCCCATATATATGTATGGAGTGGAGTTTGCAAGTGAAAAGAAACTTTGTGTTCCCAACAAGCTAGGTGAAGGACGGCTTTCACACACACTTATCTCTCAGAACTGAGCATGTGGAGAGACGTTCGTTCATCTAGCACAAAGGGAACGGGTTGCAGGAGAAACTTTTACTCTGGTTTCTCAGTCTGTTTCCTAGTGCCGGTTTGAAGTTCCTGCAGTTTTCACTGTAAAACCGAGTTGGAGCTAGTACCTCCCCATATATATGTATGGAGTGGAGTTTGCAACTGAAAAGAAACTTTGTGTTCCCAACAAGCTAGGTGAAGGACGGCTTTCACACACACTTATCTCTCAGAACTGAGCATGTGGAGAGACGTTCGTTCATCTAGCACAAAGGGAACGGGTTGCAGGAGAAACTTTTACTCTGGTTTCTCAGTCTGTTTCCTAGTGCCGGTTTGAAGTTCCTGCAGTTTTCACTGTAAAACCGAGTTGGAGCTAGTACCTCCCCATATATATGTATGGAGTGGAGTTTGCAAGTGAAAAGAAACTTTGTGTTCCCAACAAGCTAGGTGAAGGACGGCTTTCACACACACTTATCTCTCAGAACTGAGCATGTGGAGAGACGTTCGTTCATCTAGCACAAAGGGAACGGGTTGCAGGAGAAACTTTACTCTGGTTTCTCAGTCTGTTTCCTAGTGCCGGTTTGAAGTTCCTGCAGTTTTCACTGTAAAACCGAGTTGGAGCTAGTACCTCCCCATATATATGTATGGAGTGGAGTTTGCAACTGAAAAGAAACTTTGTGTTCCCAACAAGCTAGGTGAAGGACGGCTTTCACACACACTTATCTCTCAGAACTGAGCATGTGGAGAGACGTTCGTTCATCTAGCACAAAGGGAACGGGTTGCAGGAGAAACTTTTACTCTGGTTTCTCAGTCTGTTTCCTAGTGCCGGTTTGAAGTTCCTGCAGTTTTCACTGTAAAACCGAGTTGGAGCTAGTACCTCCCCATATATATGTATGGAGTGGAGTTTGCAACTGAAAAGAAACTTTGTGTTCCCAACAAGCTAGGTGAAGGACGGCTTTCACACACACTTATCTCTCAGAACTGAGCATGTGGAGAGACGTTCGTTCATCTAGCACAAAGGGAACGGGTTGCAGGAGAAACTTTTACTCTGGTTTCTCAGTCTGTTTCCTAGTGCCGGTTTGAAGTTCCTGCAGTTTTCACTGTAAAACCGAGTTGGAGCTAGTACCTCCCCATATATATGTATGGAGTGGAGTTTGCAAGTGAAAAGAAACTTTGTGTTCCCAACAAGCTAGGTGAAGGACGGCTTTCACACACACTTATCTCTCAGAACTGAGCATGTGGAGAGACGTTCGTTCATCTAGCACAAAGGGAACGGGTTGCAGGAGAAACTTTTACTCTGGTTTCTCAGTCTGTTTCCTAGTGCCGGTTTGAAGTTCCTGCAGTTTTCACTGTAAAACCGAGTTGGAGCTAGTACCTCCCCATATATATGTATGGAGTGGAGTTTGCAACTGAAAAGAAACTTTGTGTTCCCAACAAGCTAGGTGAAGGACGGCTTTCACACACACTTATCTCTCAGAACTGAGCATGTGGAGAGACGTTCGTTCATCTAGCACAAAGGGAACTGGTTGCAGGAGAAACTTTTACTCTGGTTTCTCAGTCTGTTTCCTAGTGCCGGTTTGAAGTTCCTGCAGTTTTCATTGTAAAACCGAGTTGGAGCTAGTACCTCCCCATATATATGTATGGAGTGGAGTTTGCAAGTGAAAAGAAACTTTGTGTTCCCAACAAGCTAGGTGAAGGACGGCTTTCACACACACTTATCTCTCAGAACTGAGCATGTGGAGAGACGTTCGTTCATCTAGCACAAAGGGAACGGGTTGCAGGGGAAACATTTACTCTGGTTTCTCAGTCTGTTTCCTAGTGCCGGTTTGAAGTTCCTGCAGTTTTCACTGTAAAACCGAGTTGGAGCTAGTACCTCCCCATATATATGTATGGAGTGGAGTTTGCAACTGAAAAGAAACTTTGTGTTCCCAACAAGCTAGGTGAAGGACGGCTTTCACACACACTTATCTCTCAGAACTGAGCATGTGGAGAGACGTTCGTTCATCTAGCACAAAGGGAACGGGTTGCAGGAGAAACTTTTACTCTGGTTTCTCAGTCTGTTTCCTAGTGCCGGTTTGAAGTTCCTGCAGTTTTCACTGTAAAACCGAGTTGGAGCTAGTACCTCCCCATATATATGTATGGAGTGGAGTTTGCAAGTGAAAAGAAACTTTGTGTTCCCAACAAGCTAGGTGAAGGACGGCTTTCACACACACTTATCTCTCAGAACTGAGCATGTGGAGAGACGTTCGTTCATCTAGCACAAAGGGAACGGGTTGCAGGAGAAACTTTTACTCTGGTTTCTCAGTCTGTTTCCTAGTGCCGGTTTGAAGTTCCTGCAGTTTTCACTGTAAAACCGAGTTGGAGCTAGTACCTCCCCATATATATGTATGGAGTGGAGTTTGCAAGTGAAAAGAAACTTTGTGTTCCCAACAAGCTAGGTGAAGGACGGCTTTCACACACACTTATCTCTCAGAACTGAGCATGTGGAGAGACGTTCGTTCATCTAGCACAAAGGGAACGGGTTGCAGGAGAAACTTTTACTCTGGTTTCTCAGTCTGTTTCCTAGTGCCGGTTTGAAGTTCCTGCAGTTTTCACTGTAAAACCGAGTTGGAGCTAGTACCTCCCCATATATATGTATGGAGTGGAGTTTGCAAGCTAAAAGAAACTTTGTGTTCCCAACAAGCTAGGTGAAGGACGGCTTTCACACACACTTATCTCTCAGAACTGAGCATGTGGAGAGACGTTCGTTCATCTAGCACAAAGGGAACGGGTTGCAGGAGAAACTTTTACTCTGGTTTCTCAGTCTGTTTCCTAGTGCCGGTTTGAAGTTCCTGCAGTTTTCACTGTAAAACCGAGTTGGAGCTAGTACCTCCCCATATATATGTATGGAGTGGAGTTTGCAAGTGAAAAGAAACTTTGTGTTCCCAACAAGCTAGGTGAAGGACGGCTTTCACACACACTTATCTCTCAGAACTGAGCATGTGGAGAGACGTTCGTTCATCTAGCACAAAGGGAACGGGTTGCAGGAGAAACTTTTACTCTGGTTTCTCAGTCTGTTTCCTAGTGCCGGTTTGAAGTTCCTGCAGTTTTCACTGTAAAACCGAGTTGGAGCTAGTACCTCCCCATATATATGTATGGAGTGGAGTTTGCAAGTGAAAAGAAACTTTGTGTTCCCAACAAGCTAGGTGAAGGACGGCTTTCACACACACTTATCTCTCAGAACTGAGCATGTGGAAGAGACGTTCGTTCATCTAGCACAAAGGGAACGGGTTGCAGGAGAAACTTTTACTCTGGTTTCTCAGTCTGTTTCCTAGTGCCGGTTTGAAGTTCCTGCAGTTTTCACTGTAAAACCGAGTTGGAGCTAGTACCTCCCATATATATGTATGGAGTGGAGTTTGCAACTGAAAAGAAACTTTGTGTTCCCAACAAGCTAGGTGAAGGACGGCTTTCACACACACTTATCTCTCAGAACTGAGCATGTGGAGAGACGTTCGTTCATCTAGCACAAAGGGAACGGTTGCAGGAGAAACTTTTACTCTGGTTTCTCAGTCTGTTTCCTAGTGCCGGTTTGAAGTTCCTGCAGTTTTCACTGTAAAACCGAGTTGGAGCTAGTACCTCCCCATATATATGTATGGAGTGGAGTTTGCAAGTGAAAAGAAACTTTGTGTTCCCAACAAGCTAGGTGAAGGACGGCTTTCACACACACTTATCTCTCAGAACTGAGCATGTGGAGAGACGTTCGTTCATCTAGCACAAAGGGAACGGTTTGCAGGAGAAACTTTTACTCTGGTTTCTCAGTCTGTTTCCTAGTGCCGGTTTGAAGTTCCTGCAGTTTTCACTGTAAAACCGAGTTGGAGCTAGTACCTCCCCATATATATGTATGGAGTGGAGTTTGCAAGTGAAAAGAAACTTTGTGTTCCCAACAAGCTAGGTGAAGGACGGCTTTCACACACACTTATCTCTCAGAACTGAGCATGTGGAGAGACGTTCGTTCATCTAGCACAAAGGGAACGGGTTGCAGGAGAAACTTTTACTCTGGTTTCTCAGTCTGTTTCCTAGTGCCGGTTTGAAGTTCCTGCAGTTTTCACTGTAAAACCGAGTTGGAGCTAGTACCTCCCCATATATATGTATGGAGTGGAGTTTGCAAGTGAAAAGAAACTTTGTGTTCCCAACAAGCTAGGTGAAGGACGGCTTTCACACACACTTATCTCTCAGAACTGAGCATGTGGAGAGACGTTCGTTCATCTAGCACAAAGGGAACGGGTTGCAGGAGAAACTTTTACTCTGGTTTCTCAGTCTGTTTCCTAGTGCCGGTTTGAAGTTCCTGCAGTTTTCACTGTAAAACCGAGTTGGAGCTAGTACCTCCCCATATATATGTATGGAGTGGAGTTTGCAAGTGAAAAGAAACTTTGTGTTCCCAACAAGCTAGGTGAAGGACGGCTTTCACACACACTTATCTCTCAGAACTGAGCATGTGGAGAGACGTTCGTTCATCTAGCACAAAGGGAACGGGTTTGCAGGAGAAACTTTTACTCTGGTTTCTCAGTCTGTTTCCTAGTGCCGGTTTGAAGTTCCTGCAGTTTTCACTGTAAAACCGAGTTGGAGCTAGTACCTCCCCATATATATGTATGGAGTGGAGTTTGCAAGTGAAAGAAACTTTGTGTTCCCAACAAGCTAGGTGAAGGACGGCTTTCACACACACTTATCTCTCAGAACTGAGCATGTGGAGAGACGTTCGTTCATCTAGCACAAAGGGAACGGGTTTGCAGGAGAAACTTTTACTCTGGTTTCTCAGTCTGTTTCCTAGTGCCGGTTTGAAGTTCCTGCAGTTTTCACTGTAAAACCGAGTTGGAGCTAGTACCTCCCCATATATATGTATGGAGTGGAGTTTGCAAGTGAAAAGAAACTTTGTGTTCCCAACAAGCTAGGTGAAGGACGGCTTTCACACACACTTATCTCTCAGAACTGAGCATGTGGAGAGACGTTCGTTCATCTAGCACAAAGGGAACGGGTTGCAGGGAGAAACTTTTACTCTGGTTTCTCAGTCTGTTTCCTAGTGCCGGTTTGAAGTTCCTGCAGTTTTCACTGTAAAACCGAGTTGGAGCTAGTACCTCCCCATATATATGTATGGAGTGGAGTTTGCAACTGAAAAGAAACTTGTGTTCCCAACAAGCTAGGTGAAGGACGGCTTTCACACACACTTATCTCTCAGAACTGAGCATGTGGAGAGACGTTCGTTCATCTAGCACAAAGGGAACGGGTTGCAGGAGAAACTTTTACTCTGTTTCTCAGTCTGTTTCCTAGTGCCGGTTTGAATTTCCTGCAGTTTTCACTGTAAAACCGAGTTGGAGCTAGTACCTCCCCATATATATGTATGGAGTGGAGTTTGCAACTGAAAAGAAACTTTGTGTTCCCAACAAGCTAGGTGAAGGACGGCTTTCACACACACTTATCTCTCAGAACTGAGCATGTGGAGAGACGTTCGTTCATCTAGCACAAAGGGAACGGTTTGCAGGAGAAACTTTTACTCTGGTTTCTCAGTCTGTTTCCTAGTGCCGGTTTGAATTTCCTGCAGTTTTCACTGTAAAACCGAGTTGGAGCTAGTACATCCCCATATATAGTATGGAGTGGAGTTTGCAAGTGAAAAGAATCTTTGTGTTCCCAACAAGCTAGGTGAAGGACGGCTTTCACACACACTTATCTCTCAGAACTGAGCATGTGGAGAGACGTTCGTTCATCTAGCACAAAGGGAACGGGTATGCAGGAGAAACTTTTACTCTGGTTTCTCAGTCTGTTTCCTAGTGCCGGTTTGAAGTTCCTGCAGTTTTCACTGTAAAACCGAGTTGGAGCTCGTACCTCCCCATATATATGTATGGAGTGGAGTTTGCAACTGAAAAGAAACTTTGTGTTCCCAACAAGCTAGGTGAAGGACGGCTTTCACACACACTTATCTCTCAGAACTGAGCATGTGGAGAGACGTTCGTTCATCTAGCACAAAGGGAACGGGTTGCAGGAGAAACTTTTACTCTGGTTCTCAGTCTGTTTCCTAGTGCCGGTTTGAAGTTCCTGCAGTTTTCACTGTAAAACCGAGTTGGAGCTAGTACCTCCCCATATATATGTATGGAGTGGAGTTTGCAACTGAAAGAAACTTTGTGTTCCCAACAAGCTAGGTGAAGGACGGCTTTCACACACACTTATCTCTCAGAACTGAGCATGTGGAGAGACGTTCGTTCATCTAGCACAAAGGGAACGGGTTGCAGGAGAAACTTTTACTCTGGTTTCTCAGTCTGTTTCCTAGTGCCGGTTTGAAGTTCCTGCAGTTTTCACTGTAAAACCGAGTTGGAGCTAGTACCTCCCCATATATATGTATGGAGTGGAGTTTGCAACTGAAAAGAAACTTTGTGTTCCCAACAAGCTAGGTGAAGGACGGCTTTCACACACACTTATCTCTCAGAACTGAGCATGTGGAGAGACGTTCGTTCATCTAGCACAAAGGGAACGGGTTGCAGGGAAACTTTTACTCTGGTTTCTCAGTCTGTTTCCTAGTGCCGGTTTGAATTTCCTGCAGTTTTCACTGTAAAACCGAGTTGGAGCTAGTACCTCCCCATATATATGTATGGAGTGGAGTTTGCAACTGAAAAGAAACTTTGTGTTCCCAACAAGCTAGGTGAAGTACGGCTTTCACACACACTTATCTCTCAGAACTGAGCATGTGGAGAGACGTTCGTTCATCTAGCACAAAGGGAACGGGTTGCAGGAGAAACTTTTACTCTGGTTTCTCAGTCTGTTTCCTAGTGCCGGTTTGAAGTTCCTGCAGTTTTCACTGTAAAACCGAGTTGGAGCTAGTACCTCCCCATATATATGTATGGAGTGGAGTTTGCAAGTGAAAAGAATCTTTGTGTTCCCAACAAGCTAGGTGAAGGACGGCTTTCACACACACTTATCTCTCAGAACTGAGCATGTGGAGAGACTTTCGTTCATCTAGCAAAAAGGGAACGGTATGCAGGAGAAACTTTTACTCTGGTTTCTCAGTCTGTTTCCTATTGCCGGTTTGAAGTTCCTGCAGTTTTCACTGTAAAACCGAGTTGGAGCTAGTACCTCCCCATATATATGTATGGAGTGGAGTTTGCAACTGAAAAGAAATCTTTGTTTTCCCAACAAGCTAGGTGAAGGACGGCTTTCACACACACTTATCTCTCAGAACTGAGCATGTGGAGAGACTTTCGTTCATCTAGCACAAAGGGAACGGGTTGCAGGAGAAACTTTTACTCTGGTTTCTCAGTCTGTTTCCTACTTCCGGTTTGAAGTTCCTGCAGTTTTCACTGTAAACCGAGTTGGAGCTAGTACCTCCCAATATATATGTATGGAGTGGAGTTTGCAAGTGAAAAGAAACTTGGTGTTCCCAACAAGCTAGGTGAAGGACGGCTTTCACACACACTTATCTCTCAGAACTGAGCATGTGGAGAGACGTTCGTTCATCTAGCACAAAGGGAACGGGTTTGCAGGAGAAACTTTTACTCTGGTTTCTCAGTCTGTTTCCTAGTGCCGGTTTGAAGTTCCTGCAGTTTTCACTGTAAAACCGAGTTGGAGCTAGTACCTCCCCATATATATGTATGGAGTGGAGTTTGCAACTGAAAAGAAACTTTGTGTTCCCAACAAGCTAGGTGAAGGACGGCTTTCACACACACTTATCTCTCAGAACTGAGCATGTGGAGAGACGTTCGTTCATCTAGCACAAAGGGAACTGGGTTTGCAGGGAAACTTTTACTCTGGTTTCTCAGTCTGTTTCCTAGTGCCGGTTTGAAGTTCCTGCAGTTTTCACTGTAAAACCGAGTTGGTGCTCGTACCTCCTCATATATATGTATGGATTGGAGTTTGCAACTGAAAAGAAACTTTGTGTTCCCAACAAGCTAGGTGAAGGAGGGCTTTCACACACACTTATCTCTCAGAACTGAGCATGTGGAGAGACATTCGTTCATCTAGCACAAAGGGAACGGGTTGCAGGAGAAACTTTTACTCTGGTTTCTCAGTCTGTTTCCTAGTGCCGGTTTGATAGTTCCTGCAGTTTTCACTGTAAAACCGAGTTGGAGCTATTACCTCCCCATATATATGTATGGAGTGGAGTCTTGCAAGTGAAAAGAAACTTTGTGTTCCCAACAAGCTAGGTGAAGGAACGGCTTTCACACACACTTATCTCTCAGAACTGAGCATGTGAAGAGACGTTCGTTCATCTAGCACAAAGGGAACGGGTTGCAGGAGAAACTTTTACTCTGGTTTCTCAGTCTGTTTCCTACTTGCCGGTTTGAAGTTCCTGCAGTTTTCACTGTAAATCCGAGTTGGAGCTACGTACCTCCCCATATATATGTATGGAGTGGAGTTTGCAACTGAAAAGAACTTTGTGTTCCCAACAAGCTAGGTGAAGGACGGCTTTCACACACACTTATCTCTCAGAACTGAGCATGTGGAGAGACGTTCGTTCATCTAGCACAAAGGGAACGGGTTGCAGGGGAAACTGTTACTCTGGTTTCTCAGTCTGTTTCCTAGTGCCGGTTTTGAAGTTCCTGCAGTTTTCACTGTCAAACCGAGTTGGAGCTAGTACCCTCCCCATATATATGTATGGAGTGGAGTTTGCAACTGAAAAGAAAACTTTGTGTTCCAACAAGCTAGGTGAAGGACGGCTTTCACACACACTTATCTCTCAGAACTGAGCATGTGGAGAGATGTTCGTTCATCTAGCACAAATGAACCGGGTTTGCAGGAGAAACTTTTACTCTGGTTTCTCAGTCTGTTTCCATAGTGCCGGTTTGAAGTTCCTGCAGTTTTCACTGTAAATCGAGTTGGTGCTCGTACCTCCCCATATATATGTATGGAGTTGAGTTTGCAAGCTGAAAAGAATCTTTGTGTTCCCAACAAGCTATTTGAAGGTGGCTTTCACACACACTTATCTCTCAGAACTGAGCATGTGGAGAGACAGTTCGTTCATCTAGCACAAAGGGAACGGGTTGCTGGAGAAACTTTTACTCTGGATTTCTCAGTCTGTTTCCTAGTGCCGGTTTATAGTTCCTGCAGTTTTCACTTTAAAACCCAGTTGGAGCTATTACATCCCCATATAGATGTATGGAGTGGAGTCTGCAAGTGAAAGAATGTCTGTGTTCCCAACAAGCTAGATGAAGACGGCTTTCACACACACTTACCTCTCAGAACTGAGCATGTGGAAGAGACGTTCGTTCATCTAGCACAAAGGGAACGGGTTGCAGGGGAAATTTTACTCTGGTTTCTCAGTCGGTTTCCTACTTCCAGGTTTGAAGTTCCTGCCTTTTTCACTGTAAATCCGAGTTGGAGCTACTACCTCCCAATTATATGTATGGAGTGGAGTTTGCAACTGAAAAGAAAGTTTGTTTTCCCAACAAGCTAGGTGAAGGACGGCTTTCACACACACTTATCTCTCAGAAACTGAGCATGTGGAGAGACGTTCATTCATTTAGCACAAAGGGAACGGTTGCAGGAGAAACTTTTACTCTGGTTTCTCAGTCTGTTTCCTAGTGCCGGTTTGAAGTTCCTGCCGTTTTCACTGTAAAACAGAGTTGGAGCTAGTACCTCCCCATATATATGTATGGAGTGGAGTTTGCAAGTGAAAAGAAACTTTGTGTTCCCAACAAGCTAGGTGAAGGACGGCTTTCACACACACTTATCTCTCAGAACTGAGCATGTGGAGAGACGTTCGTTCATCTAGCACAAAGGGAACGGGTTGCAGGAGAAACTTTTACTCTGGTTTCTCAGTCTGTTTCCTAGTGCCGGTTTGAAGTTCCTGCAGTTTCACTGTAAAATCAGAGTTGAGCTAGTACCTCCCCCATATATATGTATGGAGTGTGAATTTGCAAGTGAAAGAAACTTTGTGTTCCCAACAAGCTAGGTGAAGGACGGCTTTCCACACACTTATCTCTCAGAACGAGCATGTGGATAGACGTTCGTTCATCTAGCAAAAAGGGAACGGTTTGCAGGAGAAACTTTTACTCTGGTTTTCTTAGTCTCTTTCCTAGTGCCGGTTTGAATTTCCTGCAGTTTTTCACTGTAA
>NW_022587757.1:0-67449 GCF_009834535.1 Camelus ferus
GATAAGTCTCTGTGAAAGCCGTCCTGCAACAAGCTTGTTGGGAACACAAAGTTTCTTTTCAGTTTCCAACTCCACTCCATACATATATATTGGAAGGTACTAGCTCCAACTCGGTTTTACAGTGAAAACTGCAGGAACTTCAAACCGGCACTAGGGAAACAGACTGAGAAACCAGAGTAAAAGTTCTCCTGCAACCCGTCCTTTGTGCTAGATGAACGAACGTCTCTCCACATGCTCAGTTTTGAGAGATAATTGTGTGTGAAAGCCGTCCTTCAACTAGCTTGTTGGGAACACAAAGTTTCTTTCAGTTTCCAACTCCACTCCATACATATATATGGGAAGGTACTAGCTCCAACTCGGTTTTACAGTGAAAACTGCAGGAACTTCAAACCGGCACTAGGAAACAGACTGAGAAAGCCAGAGTAAAAGTTTCTCCTGCAACCCGTTCCCTTTGTGCTAGATGAACGAACGTCTCTCCACATGCTCAGTTTGAGAGATAAGTGTGTGTGAAAGCCGTCCTTCAACTAGCTTGTTGGGAACACAAAGTTTCTTTTCAGGTGTAGTCTCCACTCCATACATATATATAGGGAAGGAACTAGATCCAACTCGGTTTTACAGTGAAAACTGCAGGAACTTCAAACCGGCACTAGGAAACAGACTGAGAAAGCAGAGTAAAAGTTTCTCCTGCAACCCGTTCCCTTTGTGCTAGATGAACGAACGTCTCTCCACATGCTCAGTTTTGAGAGATAAGTGTGTGTGAAAGCCGTCCTTCAACTAGCTTGTTGGGAACACAAAGTTTCTTTTCAGTTTCCAACTCCACTCCATACATATATATGGGAAGGTACTAGCTCCAACTCGGTTTTACAGTGAAAACTGCAGGAACTTCAAACCGGCACTAGGAAACAGACTGAGAAACCAGAGTAAAAGTTTCTCCTGCAACCCGTTAATTTGTGCTAGATGAAAGAACGTCTCTCCACATGCTAAGTTTTGAGAGATAAGTGTGTGTGAAAGCCGTCCTTCAACTAGCTTGTTGGGAACACAAAGTTTCTTTTCAGTTTCCAACTCCACTCCATACATATATATGGGAAGGTAACTAGCTCCAACTCGGTTTTACAGTGAAAACTGCAGGAACTTCAAACCGGCACTAGGAAACAGACTGAGAAACCAGAGTAAAAGTTTCTCCTGCAACCCGTTCCCTTTGTGCTAGATGAACGAACGTCTCTCCACATGCTCAGTTTTGAGAGATAAGTGTGTGTGAAAGCCGTCCTTCAACTAGCTTGTTGGGAACACAAAGTTTCTTTTCAGTTTCCAACTCCACTCCATACATATATATGGGAAGGTACTAGCTCCAACTCGGTTTTACAGTGAAAACTGCAGGAACTTCAAACCGGCACTAGGAAACAGGACTGAGAAACCACAGTAAAAGTTTCTCCTGCAACCCGTTCCATTTGTGCTAGATGAACGTACGTCACCCCACATGCTCAGTTTAGAGAGATAAGTGTGTGTGAATGCCGTCCTTCAACTAGCTTGTTGGGAACACAAAGTTTCTTTTCAGTTTCCAACTCCACTCCATACATATATATGGGAAGGTACTAGCTCCAACTCGGTTTTACAGTGAAAACTGCAGGAACTTCAAACCGGCACTAGGAAACAGACTGAGAAACCAGAGTAAAAGTTTCTCCTGCAACCCGTTCCCTTTGTGCTAGATGAACGAACGTCTCTCCACATGCTAAGTTTTGAGAGATAAGTGTGTGTGAAAGCCGTCCTTCAACTAGCTTGTTGGGAACACAAAGTTTCTTTTCAGTTTCCAACTCCACTCCATACATATATATGGGAAGGTACTAGCTCCAACTCGGTTTTACAGTGAAAACTGCAGGAACTTCAAACCGGCACTAGGAAACAGACTGAGAAACCAGAGTAAAAGTTTCTCCTGCAACCCGTTCCCTTTGTGCTAGATGAACGAACGTCTCTCCACATGCTCAGTTTTGAGAGATAAGTGTGTGTGAAAGCCGTCCTTCAACTAGCTTGTTGGGAACACAAAGTTTCTTTTCAGTTTCCAACTCCACTCCATACATATATATGGGAAGGTACTAGCTCCAACTCGGTTTTACAGTGAAAACTGCAGGAACTTCAAACCGGCACTAGGAAACAGACTGAGAAACCACAGTAAAAGTTTCTCCTGCAACCCGTTCCATTTGTGCTAGATGAACGTACGTCTCTCCACATGCTCAGTTTTGAGAGATAAGTGTGTGTGAAAGCCGTCCTTCAACTAGCTTGTTGGGAACACAAAGTTTCTTTTCAGTTTCCAACTCCACTCCATACATATATATGGGAAGGTACTAGCTCCAACTCGGTTTTACAGTGAAAACTGCAGGAACTTCAAACCGGCACTAGGAAACAGACTGAGAAACCAGAGTAAAAGTTTCTCCTGCAACCCGTTCCCTTTGTGCTAGATGAACGAACGTCTCCCCACATGCTCAGTTTTGAGAGATAAGTGTGTGTGAAAGCCGTCCTTCAACTAGCTTGTTGGGAACACAAAGTTTCTTTTCAGTTTCCAACTCCACTCCATACATATATATGGGAAGGTAACTAGCTCCAACTCGGTTTTACAGTGAAAACTGCAGGAACTTCAAACCGGCACTAGGAAACAGACTGAGAAAGCAGAGTAAAAGTTTCTCCTGCAACCCGTTCCCTTTGTGCTAGATGAACGAACGTCTCTCCACATGCTCAGTTTTGAGAGATAAGTGTGTGTGAAATGCCGTCCTTCAACTAGCTTGTTGGGAACACAAAGTTTCTTTTCAGTTTCCAACTCCACTCCATACATATATATGGGAAGGTACTAGCTCCAACTCGGTTTTACAGTGAAAACTGCAGGAACTTCAAACCGGCACTAGGAAACAGACTGAGAAACCAGAGTAAAAGTTTCTCCTGCAACCCGTTCCCTTTGTGCTAGATGAACGAACGTCTCTCCACATGCTCAGTTTTGAGAGATAAGTGTGTGTGAAAGCCGTCCTTCAACTAGCTTGTTGGGAACACAAAGTTTCTTTTCAGTTTCCAACTCCACTCCATACATATATATGGGAAGGTACTAGCTCCAACTCGGTTTTACAGTGAAAACTGCAGGAACTTCAAACCGGCACTAGGAAACAGACTGAGAAACCAGAGTAAAAGTTTCTCCTGCAACCCGTTCCCTTTGTGCTAGATGAACGAACGTCTCTCCACATGCTCAGTTTTGAGAGATAAGTGTGTGTGAAAGCCGTCCTTCAACTAGCTTGTTGGGAACACAAAGTTTCTTTTCAGTTTCCAACTCCACTCCATACATATATATAGGAAGGTACTAGCTCCAACTCGGTTTTACAGTGAAAACTGCAGGAACTTCAAACCGGCACTAGGAAACAGACTGAGAAACCAGAGTAAAAGTTTCTCCTGCAACCCGTTCCATTTGTGCTAGATGAACGAACGTCTCCCCACATGCTCAGTTTTGAGAGATAAGTGTGTGTGAAAGCCGTCCTTCAACTAGCTTGTTGGGAACACAAAGTTTCTTTTCAGTTTCCAACTCCACTCCATACATATATATGGGAAGGTACTAGCTCCAACTCGGTTTTACAGTGAAAACTGCAGGAACTTCAAACCGGCACTAGGAAACAGACTGAGAAACCAGAGTAAAAGTTTCTCCTGCAACCCGTTCCCTTTGTGCTAGATGAACGAACGTCTCTCCACATGCTCAGTTTTGAGAGATAATTGTGTGTGAAAGCCGTCCTTCAACTAGCTTGTTGGGAACACAAAGTTTCTTTTCAGTTTCCAACTCCACTCCATACATATATATGGGAAGGTACTAGCTCCAACTCGGTTTTACAGTGAAAACTGCAGGAACTTCAAACCGGCACTAGGAAACAGACTGAGAAACCAGAGTAAAAGTTTCTCCTGCAACCCGTTCCATTTGTGCTAGATGAACGAACGTCTCCCCACATGCTCAGTTTTGAGAGATAAGTGTGTGTGAAAGCCGTCCTTCAACTAGCTTGTTGGGAACACAAAGTTTCTTTTCAGTTTCCAACTCCACTCCATACATATATATGGGAAGGTACTAGCTCCAACTCGGTTTTACAGTGAAAACTGCAGGAACTTCAAACCGGCACTAGGAAACAGACTGAGAAACCAGAGTAAAAGTTTCTCCTGCAACCCGTTCCCTTTGTGCTAGATGAACGAACGTCTCCCCACATGCTCAGTTTTGAGAGATAAGTAGGTGTGAAAGCCGTCCTTCAACTAGCTTGTTGGGAACACAAAGTTTCTTTTCAGTTTCCAACTCCACTCCATACATATATATAGGAAGGTACTAGCTCCAACTCGGTTTTACAGTGAAAACTGCAGGAACTTCAAACCGGCACTAGGAAACAGACTGAGAAAGCAGAGTAAAAGTTTCTCCTGCAACCCGTTCCCTTTGTGCTAGATGAACGAACGTCTCTCCACATGCTCAGTTTTGAGAGATAATTGTGTGTGAAAGCCGTCCTTCAACTAGCTTGTTGGGAACACAAAGTTTCTTTTCAGTTTCCAACTCCACTCCATACATATATATGGGAAGGAACTAGCTCCAACTCGGTTTTACAGTGAAAACTGCAGGAACTTCAAACCGGCACTAGGAAACAGACTGAGAAACCAGAGTAAAAGTTTCTCCTGCAACCCGTTCCCTTTGTGCTAGATGAACGAACGTCTCCCCACATGCTCAGTTTTGAGAGATAAGTGTGTGTGAAAGCCGTCCTTCAACTAGCTTGTTGGGAACACAAAGTTTCTTTTCAGTTTCCAACTCCACTCCATACATATATATGGGAAGTACAAGCTCCAACTCGGTTTTACAGTGAAAACTGCAAGAACTTCAAACCGGCACTAGGAAACCGACTGAGAAAGCATAGAAATCTTTCCCCTGCAATCCGTTCCCTTTGTGCTAGATGAACGAACGTCTCTCCACATGCTCAGTTTTGAGAGATAAGTAGGTGTGAAAGCCGTCCTTCAACTAGCTTGTTGGGAACACAAAGTTTCTTTTCAGTTTCCAACTCCACTCCATACATATATATAGGAAGGTACTATCTCCAACTCGGTTTTACAGTGAAAACTGCAGGAACTTCAAACCGGCACTAGGAAACGGACTGAGAAACCACAGTAAAAGTTTCTCCTGCAACCCGTTCCATTTGTGCTAGATGAACGTACGTCACCCCACATGCTCAGTTTTGAGAGATAAGTGTGTGTGAAAGCCGTCCTTCAACTAGCTTGTTGGGAACACAAAGTTTCTTTTCAGTTTCCAACTCCACTCCATACATATATATTGGAAGGTACTAGCTCCAACTCGGTTTTACAGTGAAAACTTCAGGAACTTCAAACCGGCACTAGGAAACAGACTGAGAAACCAGAGTAAAAGTTTCTCCTGCAACCCGTTCCCTTTGTGCTAGATGAACGAACGTCTCTCCACATGCTAAGTTTTGAGAGATAATTGTGTGTGAAAGCCGTCCTTCAACTAGCTTGTTGGGAACACAAAGTTTCCTTTCAGTTTCCAACTCCACTCCATACATATATATGGGAAGGTACTAGCTCCAACTCGGTTTTACAGTGAAAACTGCAGGAACTTCAAACCGGCACTAGGAAACAGACTGAGAAACCATAGAAAAACTTTCTCCTGCAACCCGTTCCCTTTGTGCTAGATGAACGAACGTCTCCCCACATGCTCAGTTTTGAGAGATATTTGTGTGTGAAAGCCGTCCTTCAACTAGCTTGTTGGGAACACAATGTTTCTTTTCAGTTTCGAACTCCACTCCATACATATATATGGGAAGGTACTAGCTCCAACTCTGATTTACAATGAAAACTGCAGGGAACTTCAAACCGGCACTAGGAAACAGACTGAGAAACCAGAGTAAAAGTTTCTCCTGCAACCCGTTCCCTTTGTGCTAGATGAACGAACGTCTCCCCACATGCTCAGTTTTGAGAGATAAGTAGTGTGTGAAAGCCGTCCTTCAACTAGCTTGTTGGGAACACAAAGTTTCTTTTCAGTTTCCAACTCCACTCCATACATATATATAGGAAGGAACTAGCTCCAACTCGGTTTTACAGTGAAAACTGCAGGAACTTCAAACCGGCACTAGGAAACAGACTGAGAAACCACAGTAAAAGTTTCTCCTGCAACCCGTTCCCTTTGTGCTAGATGAACGAACGTCTCTCCACATGCTCAGTTTTGAGAGATAAGTGTGTGTGAAAGCCGTCCTTCAACTAGCTTGTTGGGAACACAAAGTTTCTTTTCAGTTTCCAACTCCACTCCATACATTATATAGGAAGGTAACTAGCTCCAACTCGGTTTTACAGTGAAAACTGCAGGAACTTCAAACCGGCACTAGGAAACAGACTGAGAAAGCAGAGTAAAAGTTTCTCCTGCAACCCGTTCCCTTTGTGCTAGATGAACGAACGTCTCTCCACATGCTCAGTTTTGAGAGATAAGTGTGTGTGAATGCCGTCCTTCAACTAGCTTGTTGGGAACACAAAGTTTCTTTTCAGTTTCCAACTCCACTCCATACATATATATGGGAAGGTACTAGCTCAAACTCGGTTTTACAGTGAAAACTGCAAGAACTTCAAACCGGCACTAGGAAACAGACTGAAAAACCAGAGTAAAAGTTTCTCCTGCACCCCGTTCCAATTGTGCTAGATGAAAGAACGTCTCTCCACATGCTAAGTTTTGAGAGATAATTGTGTGTGAAAGCCGTCCTTCAACTAGCTTGTTGGGAACACAAAGTTTCTTTTCATTTTCCAACTCCACTCCATACATATATATGGGAAGGAACTAGCTCCAACTCGGTTTTACAGTGAAAACTGCAGGAACTTCAAACCGGCACTAGGAAACAGACTGAGAAACCAGAGTAAAAGTTTCTCCTGCAACCCGTTCCCTTTGTGCTAGATGAACGAACGTCTCCCCACATGCTCAGTTTTGAGAGATAAGTGTGTGTGAAAGCCGTCCTTCAACTAGCTTGTTGGGAACACAAAGTTTCTTTTCAGTTTCCAACTCCACTCCATACATATATATGGGAAGGTACAAGCTCCAACTCGGTTTTACAGTGAAAACTGCAGGAACTTCAAACCGGCACTAGGAAACAGACTGAGAAAGCAGAGTAAAAGTTTCTCCTGCAACCCGTTCCCTTTGTGCTAGATGAACGAACGTCTCTCCACATGCTCAGTTTTGAGAGATAAGTGTGTGTGAAAGCCGTCCTTCAACTAGCTTGTTGGGAACACAAAGTTTCTTTTCAGTTTCCAACTCCACTCCATACATATATATAGGGAAGGTACTAGCTCCAACTCGGTTTTACAGTGAAAACTGCAGGAACTTCAAACCGGCACTAGGAAACAGACTGAGAAACCACAGTAAAAGTTTCTCCTGCAACCCGTTCCATTTGTGCTAGATGAACGAACGTCTCCCCACATGCTCAGTTTTGAGAGATAAGTGTGTGTGAAAGCCGTCCTTCAACTAGCTTGTTGGGAACACAAAGTTTCTTTTCAGTTTCCAACTCCACTCCATACATATATATGGGAAGGTACTAGCTCCAACTCGGTTTTACAGTGAAAACTGCAGGAACTTCAAACCGGCACTAGGAAACAGACTGAGAAACCAGAGTAAAAGTTTCTCCTGCAACCCGTTCCCTTTGTGCTAGATGAACGAACGTCTCTCCACATGCTCAGTTTTGAGAGATAAGTGTGTGTGAAAGCCGTACTTCAACTAGCTTGTTGGGAACACAAAGTTTCTTTTCAGTTTCCAACTCCACTCCATACATATATATGGGAAGGTACTAGCTCCAACTCGGTTTTACAGTGAAAACTGCAGGAACTTCAAACCGGCACTAGGAAACAGACTGAGAAACCATAGAAAAACTTTCTCCTGCAACCCGTTCCCTTTGTGCTAGATGAACGAACGTCTCCCCACATGCTCAGTTTTGAGAGATAAGTGTGTGTGAAAGCCGTCCTTCAACTAGCTTGTTGGGAACACAATGTTTCTTTTCAGTTTCGAACTCCACTCCATACATATATATGGGAAGGTACTAGCTCCAACTCTGATTTACAATGAAAACTGCAGGGACTTCAAACCGGCACTAGGAAACAGACTGAGAAACCAGAGTAAAAGTTTCTCCTGCAACCCGTTCCCTTTGTGCTAGATGAACGAACGTCTCCCCACATGCTCAGTTTTGAGAGATAAGTAGGTGTGAAAGCCGTCCTTCAACTAGCTTGTTGGGAACACAAAGTTTCTTTTCATTTTCCAACACCACTCCATACATATATATAGGAAGGAACTAGCTCCAAGTCGGTTTTACAGTGAAAACTGCAGGAACTTCAAACCGGCACTAGGAAACAGACTGGGAAACCACAGTAATAGTTTCTCCTGCAAACCGTTCCCTTTGTGCTAGATGAACGAACGTCTCTCCACATGCTCAGTTTTGAGAGATAAGTGTGTGTGAAAGACGTCCTTCAACTAGCTTGTTGGGAACACAAAGTTTCTTTTCAGTTTCCAACTCCACTCCATACATATATATGGGAAGGTACTAGCTCAAACTCGGTTTTACAGTGAAAACCGCAAGAACTTCAAACCGGCACTAGGAAACAGACTTAAAACCAGAATATAAGTTTCTCCTGCACCCCGTTCCAATTGTGCTAGATGAAAGAACGTCTCTCCACATGCTAAGTTTTGAGAGAAATTGTGTGTGAAAGCCGTCCTTCAACTAGCTTGTTGGGAACACAAAGTTTCTTTTCAGTTTCCAACTCCACTCCATACATATATATGGGAAGTTACTAGCTCCAACTCGGTTTTACAGTGAAAATTGCAGGAACTTCAAACCGGCACTAGGAAACAGACTGAGAAACCAGAGTAAAAGTTTCTCCTGCAACCCGTTCCCTTTGTGCTAGATGAACGAACGTCTCCCCACATGCTCAGTTTTGAGAGATAAGTGTGTGTGAAAGCCGTCCTTCAACTAGCTTGTTGGGAACACAAAGTTTCTTTTCAGTTTCCAACTCCACTCCATACATATATATGGGAAGGTACTAGCTCCAACTCGGTTTTACAGTGAAAACTGCAGGAACTTCAAACCGGCACTAGGAAACAGACTGAGAAACCACAGTAAAAGTTTCTCCTGCAACCCGTTCCCTTTGTGCTAGATGAACGAACGTCTCTCCACATGCTCAGGTTTGAGAGATAAGTGTGTGTGAAAGCCGTCCTTCAACTAGCTTGTTGGGAACACAAAGTTTCTTTTCAGTTTCCAACTCCACTCCATACATATATATGGGAAGGTACTAGCTCCAACTCCGTTTTACAGTGAAAACTGCAGGAACTTCAAACCGGCACTAGGAAACAGACTGAGAAACAAGAGTAAAAGTTTCTCCTGCAACCCGTTCCCTTTGTGCTAGATGAACGAACGTCTCCCCACGTGCTCAAATTTGAGAGATAAGTGTGTGTGAAAAGCCGTCCTTCAACTAGCTTGTTGGGAACACAAAGTTTCTTTTCAGTTTCCAACTCCACTCCATACATATATATGGGAAGGTACTAGCTCCAACTCGGTTTTACAGTGAAAACTGCAGGAACTTCAAACCGGCACTAGGAAACAGACTGAGAAACCAGAGTAAAAGTTTCTCCTGCAACCCGTTCCCTTTGTGCTAGATGAACGAACGTCTCCCCACATGCTCAGTTTTGAGAGATAAGTGTGTGTGAAAGCCGTCCTTCAACTAGCTTGTTGGGAACACAAAGTTTCTTTTCAGTTTCCAACTCCACTCCATACATATATATGGGAAGGTACTAGCTCCAACTCGGTTTTACAGTGAAAACTGCAGGAACTTCAAACCGGCACTAGGAAACAGACTGAGAAACCAGAGTAAAAGTTTCTCCTGCAACCCGTTCCCTTTGTGCTAGATGAACGAACGTCTCTCCACATGCTCAGTTTTGAGAGATAAGTGTGTGTGAAAGCCAGTCCTTCAACTAGCTTGTTGGGAACACAAAGTTTCTTTTCAGTTTCCAACTCCACTCCATACATATATATGGGAAGGTACTAGCTCCAACTCGGTTTTACAGTGAAAACTGCAGGAACTTCAAACCGGCACTAGGAAACAGACTGAGAAAGCAGAGTAAAAGTTTTCTCCTGCAACCCGTTCCCTTGTGCTAGATGAACGAACGTCTCTCCACATGCTCAGTTTTGAGAGATAAGTGTGTGTGAAAGCCGTCCTTCAACTAGCTTGTTGGGAACACAAAGTTTCTTTTCAGTTTCCAACTCCACTCCATACATATATATGGGAAGGTACTAGCTCCAACTCCGTTTTACAGTGAAAACTGCAGGAACTTCAAACCGGCACTAGGAAACAGACTGAGAAACCAGAGTAATAGTTTCTCCTGCAACCGTTCCCTTTGTGCTAGATGAACGAACGTCTCTCCACATGCTCAGTTTTGAGAGATAAGTGTGTGTGAAAGAAGTCCTTCAACTAGCTTGTTGGGAACACAAAGTTTCTTTTCAGTTTCCAACTCCACTCCATACATATATATGGGAAGGTAACTAGCTCCAACTCGTTTTACAGTGAAAACTGCAGGAACTTCAAACCGGCACTAGGAAACAGACTGAGAAAGCAGAGTAAAAGTTTCTCCTGCAACCCGTTCCCTTTGTGCTAGATGAACGAACGTCTCTCCACATGCTCAGTTTTGAGAGATAAGTGTGTGTGAAAGCCGTCCTTCAACTAGCTTGTTGGGAACACAAAGTTTCTTTTCAGTTTCCAACTCCACTCCATACATATATATGGGAAGGTACTAGCTCCAACTCGGTTTTACAGTGAAAACTGCAGGAACTTCAAACCGGCACTAGGAAACAGACTGAGAAACCAGAGTAAAAGTTTCTCCTGCAACCCGTTCCCTTTGTGCTAGATGAACGAACGTCTCTCCACATGCTCAGTTTTGAGAGATAAGTGTGTGTGAAAGCCGTCCTTCAACTAGCTTGTTGGGAACACAAAGTTTCTTTTCAGTTTCCAACTCCACTCCATACATATATATGGGAAGGTACTAGCTCCAACTCGGTTTTACAGTGAAAACTGCAGGAACTTCAAACCGGCACTAGGAAACAGACTGAGAAAGCAGAGTAAAAGTTTCTCCTGCAAACCGTTCCCTTTGTGCTAGATGAACGAACGTCTCTCCACATGCTCAGATTTGAGAGATAAGTGTGTGTGAAAGCCGTCCTTCAACTAGCTTGTTGGGAACACAAAGTTTCTTTTCAGTTTCCAACTCCACTCCATACATATATATGGGAAGGTACTAGCTCCAACTCGGTTTTACAGTGAAAACTGCAGGAACTTCAAACCGGCACTAGGAAACAGACTGAGAAACCAGAGTAAAAGTTTCTCCTGCAACCCGTTCCCTTTGTGCTAGATGAACGAACGTCTCTCCACATGCTCAGTTTTGAGAGATAAGTGTGTGTGAAAGCCGTCCTTCAACTAGCTTGTTGGGAACACAAAGTTTCTTTTCAGTTTCCAACTCCACTCCATACATATATATGGGAAGGTACTAGCTCCAACTCGGTTTTACAGTGAAAACTGCAGGAACTTCAAACCGGCACTAGGAAACAGACTGAGAAAGCATAGTAAAAGTTTCTCCTGCAACCCGTTCCCTTTGTGCTAGATGAACGAACGTCTCTCCACATGCTCAGTTTTGAGAGATAAGTAGTGTGTGAAAGCCGTCCTTCAACTAGCTTGTTGGGAACACAAAGTTTCTTTTCAGTTTCCAACTCCACTCCATACATATATATGGAAGGTACTAGCTCCAACTCGGTTTTACAGTGAAAACTGCAGGAACTTCAAACCGGCACTAGGAAACAGACTGAGAAACCACAGTAAAATTTCTCCTGCAACCCGTTCCCTTTGTGCTAGATGAACGTACGTCTCCCCACATGCTCAGTTTTGAGAGATAAGTGTGTGTGAAAGCCGTCCTTCAACTAGCTTGTTGGGAACACAAAGTTTCTTTTCAGTTTCCAACTCCACTCCATACATATATATGGGAAGGTACTAGCTCCAACTCGGTTTTACAGTGAAAACTGCAGGAACTTCAAACCGGCACTAGGAAACAGACTGAGAAACCAGAGTAAAAGTTTCTCCTGCAACCCGTTCCCTTTGTGCTAGATGAACGAACGTCTCCCCACATGCTCAGTTTTGAGAGATAAGTGTGTGTGAAAGCCGTCCTTCAACTAGCTTGTTGGGAACACAAAGTTTCTTTTCAGTTTCCAACTCCACTCCATACATATATATGGGAAGGTACTAGTTCCAACTCGGTTTTACAGTGAAAACTGCAGGAACTTCAAACCGGCACTAGGAAACAGACTGAGAAACCATAGAAAAACTTTCTCCTGCAACCCGTTCCCTTTGTGCTAGATGAACGAACGTCTCCCCACATGCTCAGTTTTGAGAGATAAGTGTGTGTGAAAGCCGTCCTTCAACTAGCTTGTTGGGAACACAATGTTTCTGTTCAGTTTCGAACTCCACTCCATACATATATATGGGAAGGTACTAGCTCCAACTCTGATTTACAATGAAAACTGCAGGGACTTCAAACCGGCACTAGGAAACAGACTGAGAAACCAGAGTAAAAGTTTCTCCTGCAACCCGTTCCCTTTGTGCTAGATGAACGAACGTCTCCCCACATGCTCAGTTTTGAGAGATAAGTAGTGTGTGAAAGCCGTCCTTCAACTAGCTTGTTGGGAACACAAAGTTTCTTTTCAGTTTCCAACTCCACTCCATACATATATATAGGAAGGAACTAGCTCCAACTCGGTTTTACAGTGAAAACTGCAGGAACTTCAAACCGGCACTAGGAAACAGACTGAGAAACCACAGTAATAGTTTCTCCTGCAAACCCGTTCCCTTTGTGCTAGATGAACGAACGTCTCTCCACATGCTCAGTTTTGAGAGATAAGTGTGTGTGAAAGACGTCCTTCAACTAGCTTGTTGGGAACACAAAGTTTCTTTTCAGTTTCCAACTCCACTCCATACATATATATGGGAAGGTACTAGCTCCAACTCGGTTTTACAGTGAAAACCTGCAAGGAACTTCAAACCGGCACTAGGAAACAGACTGAGAAACCAGAGTAAAAGTTTCTCCTGCACCCCGTTCCAATTGTGCTAGATGAAAGAACGTCTCTCCACATGCTAAGTTTTGAGAGATAATTGTGTGTGAAAGCCGTCCTTCAACTAGCTTGTTGGGAACACAAAGTTTCTTTTCAGTTTCCAACTCCACTCCATACATATATATGGGAAGGTACTAGCTCCAACTCGGTTTTACAGTGAAAACTTGCAGGAACTTCAAACCGGCACTAGGAAACAGACTGAGAAACCAGAGTAAAAGTTTCTCCTGCAACCCGTTCCCTTTGTGCTAGATGAACGAACGTCTCCCCACATGCTCAGTTTTGAGAGATAAGTGTGTGTGAAAGCCGTCCTTCAACTAGCTTGTTGGGAACACAAAGTTTCTTTTCAGTTTCCAACTCCACTCCATACATATATATAGGAAGGTACTAGCTCCAACTCGGTTTTACAGTGAAAACTGCAGGAACTTCAAACCGGCACTAGGAAACAGACTGAGAAACCACAGTAAAAGTTTCTCCTGCAACCCGTTCCCTTTGTGCTAGATGAACGAACGTCTCTCCACATGCTCAGGTTTGAGAGATAAGTGTGTGTGAAAGCCGTCCTTCAACTAGCTTGTTGGGAACACAAAGTTTCTTTTCAGTTTCCAACTCCACTCCATACATATATATGGGAAGGTACTAGCTCCAACTCCGTTTTACAGTGAAAACTGCAGGAACTTCAAACCGGCACTAGGAAACAGACTGAGAAACAGAGTAAAAGTTTCTCCTGCAACCCGTTCCCTTTGTGCTAGATGAACGAACGTCTCTCCACATGCTCAATTTGAGAGATAAGTGTGTGTGAAAAGCCGTCCTTCAACTAGCTTGTTGGGAACACAAAGTTTCTTTTCAGTTTCCAACTCCACTCCATACATATATATGGGAAGGTACTAGCTCCAACTCGGTTTTACAGTGAAAACTGCAGGAACTTCAAACCGGCACTAGGAAACAGACTGAGAAAACAAGTAAAAGTTTCTCCTGCAACCCGTTCCCTTTGTGCTAGATGAACGAACGTCTCCCCACATGCTCAGTTTTGAGAGATAAGTGTGTGTGAAAGCCGTCCTTCAACTAGCTTGTTGGGAACACAAAGTTTCTTTTCAGTTTCCAACTCCACTCCATACATATATATGGGAAGGTACTAGCTCCAACTCGGTTTTACAGTGAAAACTGCAGGAACTTCAAACCGGCACTAGGAAACAGACTGAGAAACCAGAGTAAAAGTTTCTCCTGCAACCCGTTCCCTTTGTGCTAGATGAACGAACGTCTCTCCACATGCTCAGTTTTGAGAGATAAGTGTGTGTGAAAGCCGTCCTTCAACTAGCTTGTTGGGAACACAAAGTTTCTTTTCAGTTTCCAACTCCACTCCATACATATATATGGGAAGGTACTAGCTCCAACTCGGTTTTACAGTGAAAACTGCAGGAACTTCAAACCGGCACTAGGAAACAGACTGAGAAAGCAGAGTAAAAGTTTCTCCTGCAACCCGTTCCCTTTGTGCTAGATGAACGAACGTCTCTCCACATGCTCAGTTTTGAGAGATAAGTGTGTGTGAAAGCCGTCCTTCAACTAGCTTGTTGGGAACACAAAGATTCTTTTCAGTTACCAAATCCACTCCATACATATATATGGGAAGGTACTAGCTCCAACTCGGTTTTACAGTGAAAACTGCAGGAACTTCAAACCGGCACTAGGAAACAGACTGAGAAACCAGAGTAAAAGTTTCTCCTGCAACCCGTTCCCTTTGTGCTAGATGAACGAACGTCTCTCCACATGCTCAGTTTTGAGAGATAAGTGTGTGTGAAAGCAGTCCTTCAACTAGCTTGTTGGGAACACAAAGTTTCTTTTCAGTTTCCAACTCCACTCCATACATATATATGGGAAGGTACTAGCTCCAACTCGGTTTTACAGTGAAAACTGCAGGAACTTCAAACCGGCACTAGGAAACAGACTGAGAAACCAGAGTAAAAGTTTCTCCTGCAACCCGTTCCCTTTGTGCTAGATGAACGAACGTCTCCCCACATGCTCAGATTTGAGAGATAATTGTGTGTGAAAGCCGTCCTTCAACTAGATTGTTGGGAACACAAAGTTTCTTTTCAGTTTCCAACTCCACTCCATACATATATATGGGAAGGTACTAGCTCCAACTCGGATTTACAGTGAAAACTGCAGGAACTTCAAACCGGCACTAGGAAACAGACTGAGAAACCAGAGTAAAAGTTTCTCCTGCAACCCGTTCCCTTTGTGCTAGATGAACGAACGTCTCTCCACATGCTCAGTTTTGAGAGATAAGTGTGTGTGAAAGCCGTCCTTCAACTAGCTTGTTGGGAACACAAAGTTTCTTTCAGTTTCCAACTCCACTCCATACATATATATGGGAAGGTACTAGCTCCAACTCGATTTTACAGTGAAAACTGCAGGAACTTCAAACCGGCACTAGGAAACAGACTGAGAAACCAGAGTAAAAGTTTCTCCTGCAACCCGTTCCCTTTGTGCTAGATGAACGAACGTCTCTCCACATGCTCAGTTTTGAGAGATAAGTGTGTGTGAAAGCCGTCCTTCAACTAGCTTGTTGGGAACACAAAGTTTCTTTTCAGTTTCCAACTCCACTCCATACATATATATGGGAAGGTACTAGCTCCAACTCGGTTTTACAGTGAAAACTGCAGGAACTTCAAACCGGCACTAGGAAACAGACTGAGAAACCACAGTAAAAGTTTCTCCTGCAACCCGTTCCCTTTGTGCTAGATGAACGAACGTCTCTCCACATGCTCAGGTTTGAGAGATAAGTGTGTGTGAAAGCCGTCCTTCAACTAGCTTGTTGGGAACACAAAGTTTCTTTTCAGTTTCCAACTCCACTCCATACATATATATGGGAAGGTACTAGCTCCAACTCGGTTTTACAGTGAAAACTGCAGGAACTTCAAACCGGCACTAGGAAACAGACTGAGAAACCAGAGTAAAAGTTTCTCCTGCAACCCGTTCCCTTTGTGCTAGATGAACGAACGTCTCCCCACATGCTCAAATTTGAGAGATAAGTGTGTGTGAAAGAAGTCCTTCAACTAGCTTGTTGGGAACACAAAGTTTCTTTTCAGTTTCCAACTCCACTCCATACATATATATGGGAAGGTACTAGCTCCAACTCCGTTTTACAGTGAAAACTGCAGGAACTTCAAACCGGCACTAGGAAACAGACTGAGAAACCACAGTAAAAGTTTGTCCTCCAACCCGTTCCATTTGTGCTAGATGAACGAACGTCTCTCCACATGCTCAATTTTGAGAGATAAGTGTGTGTGAAAGAAGTCCTTCAACTAGCTTGTTGGGAACACAAAGTTTCTTTTCAGTTTCCAACTCCACTCCATACATATATATGGGAAGGTACTAGCTCCAACTCCGGTTTTACAGTGAAAACTGCAGGAACTTCAAACCGGCACTAGGAAACAGACTGAGAAACCAGAGTAAAAGTTTCTCCTGCAACCCGTTCCATTGTGCTAGATGAACGAACGTCTCTCCACATGCTCAGTTTTGAGAGATAAGTGTGTGTGAAAGAAGTCCTTCAACTAGCTTGTTGGGAACACAAAGTTTCTTTTCAGTTTCCAACTTCACCTCAATCCATAAATATGGGAAGGTACTAGTTCCAACTCGGTTTTACAGTGAAAACTGCAGGAACTTCAAACCGGCACTAGGAAACAGACTGAGAAACCAGAGTAAAAAGTTTCTCCTGCAACCCGTTCCCTTTGTGCTAGATGAACGAACGTCTCCCCACATGCTCAGTTTTGAGAGATAAGTGTGTGTGAAAGCCGTCCTTCAACTAGCTTGTTGGGAACACAATGTTTCTTTTCAGTTTCGAACTCCACTCCATACATATATATGGGAAGGTACTAGCTCCAACTCTGATTTACAATGAAAACTGCAGGGACTTCAAACCGGCACTAGGAAACAGACTGAGAAACCAGAGTAAAAGTTTCTCCTGCAACCCGTTCCCTTTGTGCTAGATGAACGAACGTCTCCCCACATGCTCAGTTTTGAGAGATAAGTAGGTGTGAAAGCCGTCCTTCAACTAGCTTGTTGGGAACACAAAGTTTCTTTTCATTTTCCAACTCCACTCCATACATATATATAGGAAGGAACTAGCTCCAACTCGGTTTTACAGTGAAAACTGCAGGAACTTCAAACCGGCACTAGGAAACAGACTGGGAAACCACAGTAATAGTTTCTCCTGCAAACCGTTCCCTTTGTGCTAGATGAACGAACGTCTCTCCACATGCTCAGTTTTGAGAGATAAGTGTGTGTGAAAGACGTCCTTCAACTAGCTTGTTGGGAACACAAAGTTTCTTTTCAGTTTCCAACTCCACTCCATACATATATATGGGAAGGTACTAGCTCCAACTCGGTTTTACAGTGAAAACTGCAAGAACTTCAAACCGGCACTAGGAAACAGACTGAGAAACCAGAGTAAAAGTTTCTCCTGCACCCCGTTCCAATTGTGCTAGATGAACGAACGTCTCTCCACATGCTAAGTTTTGAGAGATAATTGTGTGTGAAAGCCGTCCTTCAACTAGCTTGTTGGGAACACAAAGTTTCTTTTCATTTTCCAACTCCACTCCATACATATATATGGGAAGGTACTAGCTCCAACTCGGTTTTACAGTGAAAATTGCAGGAACTTCAAACCGGCACTAGGAAACAGACTGAGAAACCAGAGTAAAAGTTTCTCCTGCAACCCGTTCCCTTTGTGCTAGATGAACGAACGTCTCCCCACATGCTCAGTTTTGAGAGATAAGTGTGTGTGAAAGCCGTCCTTCAACTAGCTTGTTGGGAACACAAAGTTTCTTTTCAGTTTCCAACTCCACTCCATACATATATATAGGAAGGTACTAGCTCCAACTCGGTTTTACAGTGAAAACTGCAGGAACTTCAAACCGGCACTAGGAAACAGATTGAGAAACCACAGTAAAAGTTTCCCCTGCAACCCGTTCCCTTTGTGCTAGATGAACGAACGTCTCTCCACATGCTCAGGTTTGAGAGATAAGTGTGTGTGAAAGCCGTCCTTCAACTAGCTTGTTGGGAACAAAAAGTTTCTTTTCAGTTTCCAACTCCACTCCATACATATATATGGGAAGGTACTAGCTCCAACTCCGTTTTACAGTGAAAACTGCAGGAACTTCAAACCGGCACTAGGAAACAGACTGAGAAACAAGAGTAAAAGTTTCTCCTGCAACCCGTTCCCTTTGTGCTAGATGAACGAACGTCTCCCCACGTGCTCAAATTTGAGAGATAAGTGTGTGTGAAAAAAGTCCTTCAACTAGCTTGTTGGGAACACAAAGTTTCTTTTCAGTTTCCAACTGCACTCCATACATATATATGGGAAGGTACTAGCTCCAACTCGGTTTTACAGTGAAAACTGCAGGAACTTCAAACCGGCACTAGGAAACCGACTGAGAAAACAAGTAAAAGTTTTTCCGGCAAACTGTTCCCTTTGTGCTAGATGAACGAACGTCTCCCCACATGCTCTATTTTGAGAGATAAGTGTGTGTGAAAGAAGTCCTTCAACTTACTTGTTGGGAACACAAAGTTTCTTTTCAGTTTCCAACTCCACTCCATACATATATATGGGAAGGTACTAGCTCCAACTCGGTTTTACAGTGAAAAATGCAGGAACTTCAAACCGGCACTAGGAAACAGACTGAGAAACCAGCGTAAAACTTTCTCCTGCAACCCGTTCCCTTTGTGCTAGATGAACGAACGTCTCTCCACATGCTCGGTTTTGAGAGATAAGTGTGTGTGAAAGCCATCCTTCAACTAGCTTGTTTCGAACACAAAGTTTCTTTTCAGTTTCCAACTCCACTCCATACATATATGTGGGAAAGTACTAGCTCCAACTCGGTTTTACAGTGAAAACTGCAGGAACATCAAACCAGCACTAGGAAACAGACTGAGAAAGCAGCGTAAAAGTTTTTCCTGCAACCCGTTCCCCTTGTGCTAGATGAATGAACGTCTCTCCACATGCTCGGTTTTGAGAGATAAGTGTGTGTGAAAGAAGTCCTTCAACTAGCTTGTTGGGAACACAAAGTTTCTTTTCAATTTCCAACTCCACTCCATACATATATATGGGAAGGTACTAGCTCCAACTCCGTTTTACAGTGAAAACTGCAGGAACGTCAAACCGGCACTAGGAAACAGACTGAGAAACCAGAGTAATAGTTTCTCCTGCAACCCGTTCCCTTTGTGCGAGATGAACGAACGTCTTTCCACATGCTCAGTTTTGAGAGAAAAGTGTGTGTGAAAGAAGTCCTTCAACTAGCTTGTTGGGAACACAAAGTTTCTTTTCAGTTTCCAACTCCATTCCATACATATATATGGGAAATAACTAGCTCCAACTCCTTTTCACAGTGAAAACTGCAGGAACTTCAAACCGGCACTAGGAAACAGACTGAGAAGCCAGTGTAAAAGTTTCTCCTGCAACCCGTTCCCCTTGTGCTAGATGAACGAACGTCTCTCAACATGCTCGGTTTTGAGAGATAAATGTGTGTGAAAGCCGTCCTTCAACTAGCTTGTTGGGAACACAAAGTTTCTTTTCAGTTTCCAACTCCACTCCATACATATATATGGGAAGGTACTACCTCCAACTCGGTTTTACAGTGAAAACTGCAGGAACATCAAACCAGCACTAGGAAACAGACTGAGAAAGCAGCGTAAAAGTTTCTCCTGCAACCCGTTCCCTTTGTGCTATATGAACGAACGTCTCTCCACATGCTCGGTTTTGAGAGATAAGTGTGTGTGAAAGAAGTACTTCAACTAGCTTGTTGGGAACACAAAGTTTCTTTTCAGTTTCCAACTCCACTCCATACATATATATGGGAAGGTACTAGCTCCAACTCGGTTTTACAGTGAAAACTGCAGGAACATCAAACCGGCACTAGGAAACAGACTGAGAAAGCAGCGTAAAAGTTTCTCCTGCAACCCGTTCCCCTTGTGCTAGATGAACGAACGTCTCTCCACATGCTCGGTTTTGAGAGATAAGTGTGTGTGAAAAAAGTCCTTCAACTAGCTTGTTGGGAACACAAAGTTTCTTTTCAATTTCCAACCCCCTCCATACATATATATGGGAAGGTTCTAGCTCCAACTCTGTTTTACAGTGAAAACTGCAGGAACTTCAAACCGGCACTAGGAAACAGACTGAGAAACCAGAGTAATAGTTTCTCCTGCAACCCGTTCCCTTTCTGCTAGATGAACGAACGTCTCCCCACATGCTCAGTTTTGAGAGATAAGTGTGTGTGAAAGCCGTCCTTCAACTAGCTTGTTGGGAACACAAAGTTTCTTTTCAGTTTCCAACTCCACTCCATACATATATATGGGAAGTAACTAGCTCCAACTCCTTTTACAGTGAAAACTGCAGGAACTTCAAAACGGCACTAGGGAACAGACTGAGAAACCATAGAAAAACTTTCTCCTGCTACCCGTTCCCTTTGTGCTAGATGAACGAACGTCTCCCCACATGCTCAGTTTTGAGAGATAAGTGTGTGTGAAAGCCGTCCTTCAAATAGCTTGTTGGGAACACAAAGTTTCTTTTCAGTTTCGAACTCCACTCCATACATATATATGGGAAGGTACTAGCTCCAACTCGGTTTTACTGTGAAAAATGCAGGAACTTCAAACCGGCACTAGGAAACAGACTGATAAACCAGAGTAAAGTTTCTCCTGCAACCCGTTCCCTTTGTGCTAGATGAACGATCGTCTCTCCACATGCTCAGTTTTGAGAGATAAGTGTGTGTGAAAGCGGTCCTTCAACTAGCTTGTTGGGAACACAAAGTTTCTTTTCAGTTTCCAACTCCACTCCATACATATATATGGGAAGGTACTAGCTCCAACTCGGTTTTACAGTGAAAACTGCAAGAACTTCAAACCTGCACTAGCAAACAGACTGAGAAAGCATAGAAAAACTTTACCTGCAACCCGTTCCTTTTGTGCTTGATGAACGAACGTCTCCCCACATGCTCAGTTTTGAGAGATAATTAGGTGTGAAAGCCGTACTTCAACTAGCTTGTTGGGAACACAAAGTTTCTTTTCAGTTTCCAAGTCCACTCCATACATATATATAGGAAGGTACTAGTTCCAACTCGGTTTTACAGTGAAAACTGCAGGAACTTCAAACCGGCACTAGGAAACAGACTGAGAAACCACAGTAAAAGTTCTCCTGCAACCCGTTACCTTCGTGCTAGATGAACGAACGTCTCCCCACATGCTCAGTTTTGAGAGATAAGTGTGTGTGAAAGCCGTCCTTCAACTAGCTTGTTGGGAACACAAAGTTTCTTTTCAGTTTCCAACTCCACTCCATACATATATATGGGAAGGTACTAGCTCCAACTCCGTTTTACAGTGAAACTGCAGGAACTTCAAACCGGCACAAGGAAACAGACTGAGAAACCAGAGTAAAAGTTTCTCCTGCAACCCGTTCCCTTTGTGCTAGATGAACGAACGTCTCTCCACATGCTCGAGTTTTGAGAGATAAGTGTGTGTGAAAGCCGTCCTTCAACTAGCTTGTTGGGAACACAAAGTTTCTTTTCAGTTTCCAACTCCACTCCATACATATATATGGGAAGGTACTAGCTCCAACTCGGTTTTACAGTGAAAACTGCAAGGAACTTCAAACCGGCACTAGGAAACAGACTGAGAAAGCATAGTAAAAGTTTCTCCTGCAACCCGTTCCCTTTGTGCTAGATGAACGAACGTCTCTCCCACATGCTCAGTTTTGAGAGATAATAGTGTGTGAAAGCCGTCCTTCAACTAGCTTGTTGGGAACACAAAGTTTCTTTTCAGTTTCCAACTACACTCCATACATATATATGGGAAGGTACTAGCTCCAACTCGGTTTTACAGTGAAAACTGCAGGAACTTCAAACTGGCACAAGGAAACAGACTGAGAAACCAGAGTAAAAGTTTCTCCTGCAACCCGTTCCCTTTGTGCTAGATGAACGAACGTCTCTCCACATGCTCAGTTTTGAGAGATAAGTGTGTGTGAAAGCCGTCCTTCAACTAGCTTGTTGGGAACACAAAGTTTCTTTTCAGTTTCCAACTCCACTCCATACATATATATGGGAAGTACTAGCTCCAACTCGGTTTTACAGTGATAACTGCAAGAACTTCAAACCGGCACTAGGAAACAGACTGAGAAAGCATAGAAAAACTTTCCCCTGCAACCCGTTCCCTTTGTGCTAGATGAACGAACGTCTCCCCACATGCTCAGTTTTGAGAGATAATTAGGTGTGAAAGCCGTACTTCAACTAGCTTATTGGGAACACAAAGTTTCTTTTCAGTTTCCATCTCCACTCCATACATATATATAGGAAGGTACTAGCTCCAACTCGGTTTTACAGTGAAAACTGCAGGAACTTCAAACCGGCACTAGGAAACAGACTGAGAAACCACAGTAAAAGTTCTCCTGCAACCCGTTACCTTCGTTCTAGATGAACGAACGTCTCCCCACATGCTCAGTTTTGAGAGATAAGTGTGTGTGAAAGCCGTCCTTCAACAAGCTTGTTGGGAACACAAAGTTTCTTTTCAGTTTCCAACTCCACTCCATATATATATATGGGAAGGTACTAGCTCCAACTCGGTTTTACAGTGAAAACTGCAGGGACTTCAAACCGGCACTAGGAAACAGACTGAGAAACCACAGTAAAAGTTTCTCCTGCAACCCGTTCCCTTTGTGCTAGATGAACGAACGTCTCCCCACGTGCTCAAATTTGAGAGATAAGTGTGTGTGAAAGAAATCCTTCAACTAGCTTCTTGGGAACACAAAGTTTCTTTTCAGTTTCCAACTCCACTCCATACATATATATGGGAAGGTACTAGCTCCAACTCCGTTTTACAGTGAAAACTGCAGGAACTTCAAACCGGCACTAGGAAACAGACTGAGAAACCAGAGTAAAAGTTTCTCCGGCACCCAGTTCCAATTGTGCTGGATGAACGAACGTCTCTCCACATGCTCAATTTTGAGAGATAAGTCTGTGTGAAATAAGTCCTTCAACTAGCTTGTTGGGATCACAAAGATTCTTTTCAGTTTCCAACTCCACTCCATACATATATATGGGAAGGTACTAGCTCCAACTCCGTTTTACAGTGAAAACTGCAGGAACTTCAAACCGGCACTAGGAAACAGACTGAGAAACCACAGTAATAGTTTCTTCTGCAACCCGTTCCCTTGGTGCTATATGAATGAACGTCTCTCTACATTCTCAATTTTGAGAGATAAGTGTGTGTGAAAGAAGTCATTCAACTAGCTTGTTGGGATCACAAAATTTCTTTACAGTTTCCAACACCACTCCATACATATATATGGGAAGGTACTAGCTCCAACTCCGTTTTACAGTGAAAACTGCAGGAACTTCAAACCGGCACTAGGAAACAGACTGAGAAACCCGAGTAAAAGTTTCTCCTGCACTCTGTTCCAATTGTTCTAGATGAACGAACGTCTCTACACATGCTCAGGTTTGAGAGATAAGTGTGTGTGAAAGAAGTCCTTCAACTAGCTTGTTGGGAACACAAAGTTTCTTTTCAGTTTCCAACTCCACTCCATACATATATACGGGAAGCTATTAGCTCCAACTCGGTTTTACAGTGAAAACTGCAGGAACTTCAAACCGGCACTAGTAAACAGACTGAGAAACCAGAGTAAAAGTTTCTCCTGCAACCCGTTCCCTTTGTGCTAGATGAACGAACGTCTCTCCACGTGATCAGTTTTAAGAGATAAGTGTGTGTGAAAGCCGTCCTTCAACTAGATTGTTGGGAACACAAAGTTTCTTTTCAGTCTCCAACTCCACTCCATACATATGTATGGGAAGGTACTAGCTCCAACTCGGTTTTACAGTGAAAACTGCAGGAACTTCAAACCGGCACTAGGAAACAGACTGAGAAACCAGAGTAAAAGTTTCTCCTGCAACCCGTTCCCTTTGTGCTAGATCAACGAACGTCTCTCCACATGCTCAATTTTGAGAGATAAGTGTGTGTGAAAGCCGTCCTTCAACTAGCTTGTTGGGAACACAAAGTTTCTTTTCAGTTTCCAACTCCACTCCATACATATATATGGGAAGGTACTAGCTCCAACTCGGTTTTACTGTGAAAACTGCAGGAACTTCAAACCGGCACAAGGAAACAGACTGAGAAACCAGAGTAAAAGTTTCTCCTGCAACCCGTTCCCTTTGTGCTACATGAACGAAAGTCTCTCCACGTGCTCAGTTTTAAGAGATAAGTGTGTGTGAAAGCCGTCCTTCAACTAGATTGTTGGGAACACAAAGTTTCTTTTCAGTTTCCAACTCCACTCCATACATATATATGGGAAGGAGCTAGCTCCAACTCGGTTTTACGGTGAAAACTGCAGGAACTTCAAACCGGCACTAGGAAACAGACTGAGAAACAAAGTAAAAGTTTTTCCGGCAAACAGTTCCCTTTGTGCTAGATGAACGAACGTCTCCCCACATGCTCTATTTTGAGAGATAAGTGTGTGTGAAAGCCGTCCTTCAACTAGCTTGTTGGGAACACAAAGTTTCTTTTCAGTTTCCATCTCCACTCCATACATATATATTGGAAGGTACTAGCTCCAACTCGGTTTTACAGTGATATCTGCAGGAACTTCAAACCGGCACTAGGAAACAGACTGAGAAAACAGAGTAAAAGTTTCTCCTGCAAACCGTTCCCTTTGTGCTAGTTGAACGAACGTCTCCTCACATGCTCAATTTTGAGAGATAAGTGTGTGTGAAAGAAGTCCTTCAACTATCTTGTTGGGAACACAAAGTTTCTTTTCAGTTTCCAACTCCAGTCCATACATATATATGGGAAGGTACAAGCTCCAACTCGGTTTTACAGTGAAAAATGAAGGAACTTCAAACCGGCACTAGGAAACAGACTGAGAAGTCAGAGTAAAAGTTTCTCCTGCACCCTGTTCCAATTGTTCTAGATGAACGAACGTCTCTACACATGCTCAGTTTTGAGAGATAAGTGTGTGTGAAAGAAGTCCTTCAACTAGCTTGTTGGGAACACAAAGTTTTTTTCAGTTTCCAACTCCACTCCATACATATATATGGGAAGGTACTAGCTCCAACTCGGATTTACAGTGAAAACTGCAGGAACTTCAAACCGGCACTAGGAAACAGACTGACAAAGCAGAGTAAAAGTTTCTCCTGCAACCCGTTCCCTTTGTGCTAGATGAACGAACGTCTCTCCACATGCTCAGTTTTGAGAGATAAGTGTGTGTGAAAGCCGTCCTTCAACTAGCTTGTTGGGAACACAAAGTTTCTTTTCAGTTTCCAACCCCACTCCATACATATATATGGGAAGGTACTAGCTCCAACTCGGTTTTACAGTGAAAACTGCAGGAACTTCAAACCGGCACTAGGAAACAGACTGAGAAAACAAGTAAAAGTTTTTCCGGCAAACTGTTCCCTTTGTGCTAGATGAACGAACGTCTCCCCACATGTTCTATTTTGAGAGATAAGTGTGTGTGAAAGCCGTCCTTCAACTAGCTTGTTGGGAACACAAAGTTTCTTTTCAGTTTCCAACTCCACTCCATACATATATATGGGAAGGTACTAGCTCCAACTCCGTTTTACAGTGAAAACTGCAGGAACTTTAAACCGGCACTAGGAAACAGACTGAGAAACCACAGTAAAAGTTTCTTCTGCAACCCGTTCCCTTTGTGCTAGATGAATGAACGTCACTCCACATGCTCAATTTTGAGAGATAAGTGTGTGTGAAAGCCGTCCTTCAACTAGCTTGTTGGGATCACAAAGTTTCTTTTCAGTTTCCAACTCCACTCCATACATATATATGGGAAGGTACTAGCTCCAACTCCGTTTTACAGTGAAAACTGCAGGAACTTCAAACCGGCACTAGGAAACAGACTGAGAAACCCGAGTAAAAGTTTCTCCTGCACTCTGTTCCAATTGTTCTAGATGAACGAACGTCTCTCCACATGCTCAGTTTTGAGAGATAAGTGTGTGTGAAAGCCGTCCTTCAACTAGCTTGTTGGGAACACAAAGTTTTTTTCAGTTTCCAACTCCACTCCATACATATATATGGGAAGGTACTAGCTCCAACTCGGATTTACAGTGAAAACTGCAGGAACTTCAAACCGGCACTAGGAAACAGACTGACAAAGCAGAGTAAAAGTTTCTCCTGCAACCCGTTCCCTTTGTGCTAGATGAACGAACGTCTCTCCACATGCTCAGTTTTGAGAGATAAGTGTGTGTGAAAGCCGTCCTTCAACTAGCTTGTTGGGAACACAAAGTTTCTTTTCAGTTTCCAACCCCACTCCATACATATATATGGGAAGGTACTAGCTCCAACTCGGTTTTACAGTGAAAACTGCAGGAACTTCAAACCGGCACTAGGAAACAGACTGAGAAAACAAGTAAAAGTTTTTCCGGCAAACTGTTCCCTTTGTGCTAGATGAACGAACGTCTCCCCACATGTTCTATTTTGAGAGATAAGTGTGTGTGAAAGCCGTCCTTCAACTAGCTTGTTGGGAACACAAAGTTTCTTTTCAGTTTCCAACTCCACTCCATACATATATATGGGAAGTAACTAGCTCCAACTCCTTTTTACAGTGAAAACTGCAGGAACTTTAAACCGGCACTAGGAAACAGACTGAGAAACCACAGTAAAAGTTTCTTCTGCAACCCGTTCCCTTTGTGCTAGATGAATGAACGTCACTCCACATGCTCAATTTTGAGAGATAAGTGTGTGTGAAAGCCGTCCTTCAACTAGCTTGTTGGGATCACAAAGTTTCTTTTCAGTTTCCAACTCCACTCCATACATATATATAGGAAGGTACAAGCTCCAACTCGGTTTTACAGTGAAAAATGAAGGAACTTCAAACCGGCACTAGGAAACAGACTGAGAAGTCAGAGTAAAAATTTCTCCTGCACCCTGTTCCAATTGTTCTAGATGAACGAACGTCTCTACACATGCTCAGTTTTGAGAGATAAGTGTGTGTGAAAGAATTCCTTCAACTAGCTTGTTGGGAACACAAAGTTTTTTTCAGTTTCCAACTCCACTCCATACATATATATGGGAAGGTACTAGCTCCAAATCGGATTTACAGTGAAAACTGTAGGAACTTCAAACCGGCACTAGGAAACAGACTGACAAAGCAGAGTAAAAGTTTCTCCTGCAACCCGTTCCCTTTGTGCTAGATGAACGAACGTCTCTCCACATGCTCAGTTTTGAGAGATAAGTGTGTGTGAAAGCCGTCCTTCAACTAGCTTGTTGGGAACACAAAGTTTCTGTTCAGTTTCCAACCCCACTCCATACATATATATGGGAAGGTACTAGCTCCAACTCGGTTTTACAGTGAAAACTGCAGGAACTTCAAACCGGCACTAGGAAACAGACTGAGAAAACAAGTAAAAGTTTTTCCGGCAAACTGTTCCCTTTGTGCTAGATGAACGAACGTCTCCCCACATGCTGAATTTTGAGAGATAAGTGTGTGTGAAAGCCGTCCTTCAACTAGCTTGTTGGGATCACAAAGTTTCTTTTCAGTTTCCAACTCCACTCCATACATATATATGGGAAGGAACTAGCTGCAACTCGGTTTTACAGTGAAAACTGCAGGAACTTCAAACCGGCACTAGGAAACAGACTGAGAAACCCGAGTAAAAGTTTCTCCTGCACTCTGTTCCAATTGTTCTAGATGAACGAACGTCTCTACACATGCTCAGTTTTGAGAGATAAGTGTGTGTGAAAGAAGTCCTTCAACTAGCTTGTTGGGAACACAAAGTTTCTTTTCAGTTTCCAACTCCACACCATACATATATATGGGAAGGTACTAGCTCCAACTCTTATTTACAGTGAAAAGTGCAGGAATTTCAAAACGGCACTAGGAAACAGACTGAGAAACCAGAGAAATAGTTTCTCCTGCAACCCGTTCCCTTTGTGCTAGATGAACGAACGTCTCCTCACATGCTCAATTTTGAGAGATAAGTGTGTGTGAAAGAAGTCCTTCAACTAGCTTGTTGGGAACACAAAGTTTCTTTTCAGTTTCCAACTCCACTCCATACATATATATGGGAAGGTACTAGCTCCAACTCGGTTTTACTGTGAAAAATGCAGGAACTTCAAAACGGCACTAGGAAACAGACTGAGAAGCCAGTGTAAAAGTTTCTCCTGCAACCCGTTCCCTTTGTGCTAGATGAACGAACGTCTCTCCACATGCTCCGTTTTGAGAGATAAGTGTGTGTGAAAGCCGTACTTCAACTAGCTTGTTGGGAACACAAAGTTTCTTTTCAGTTTCCAACTCCACTCCATACATATATATGGGAAGGTACTAGCTCCAACTCGGTTTTACAGTGAAATCTGCAGGAACATCAAACCAGCACTAGGAAACAGACTGAGAAACCAGCGTAAAAGTTTCTCCTGCATCCCGTTCCCCTTGTGCTAGATGAACGAACGTCTCTCCACATGCTCGGTTTTGAGAGATAAGTCTGTGTGAAAGAAGTCCTTCAACTAGCCTGTTGGGAACACAAAATTTCTTTTCAATTTCCAACTCCACTCCATACATATATATGGGAAGGTACTAGCTCCAACTCGGTTTTACAGTGAAAACTGCAGGAACTTCAAACCGGCACTAGGAAACAGACTGAGAAACCAGAGTAATAGTTTCTCCTGCAACCCGTTCCCTTTGTGCGAGATGAACGAACGTCTCTCCACATGCTCAGTTTTGAGAGAAAAATGTGTGTGAACGAAGCCCTTCAACTAGCTTGTTGGGAACACAAAGTTTCTTTTCAGTTTCCAACTCCACTCCATACATATATATGGGAAGTAACTAGCTCCAACTCCTTTTTACAGTGAAAACTGCAGGAACTTCAAACCGGCACTTGGAAACAGACTGAGAAACCATAGAAAAACTTTCTCCTGCAACCCGTTCCCTTTGTGCTAGATGAACGGACGTCTCCCCACATGCTCAGTTTTGAGAGATAAGTGTGTGTGAAAGCCGTCCTTCAACTAGCTTGTTGGGAACACAAAGTTTCTTTTCAGTTTCGATCTCCACTCCATACATATATATGGGAAGGTACTAGCTCCAACTCTGATTTACAATGAAAACTGCAGGGACTTCAAACCGGCACTAGGAAACAGACTGAGAAACCAGAGTAAAAGTTTCTCCTGCAACCCGTTCCCTTTGTGCTAGATGAACGAACGTCTCTCCACATGCTCAGTTTTGAGAGATAAGTAGGTGTGAAAGCCTTCCTTCAACTTGCTTGTTGGGAACACAAAGTTTCTTTTCAGTTTCCAACTCCACTCCATACATATATATTGGAAAGTTCTAGCTCCAACTCGGTTTTACAGTGAAAACTGCAGGAACTTCAAACCGGCACTAGGAAACAGACTGAGAAACCAGAGTAAAAGTTTCTCCTGCAACCCGTTCCTTTTGTGCTAGATGAACGAACGTCTCTACACATGCTAAGTTTTGAGAGATAATTGTGTGTGAAAGCCGTCCTTCAACTAGCTTGTTGGGAACACAAAGTTTCTTTTCAGTTTCCAACTCCACTCCATACATATATATGGGAAGGGGCTAGCTCCAACTCGGTTTTACAGTGAAAACTGCAGGAACTTCAAACCGGCACTAGGAAACAGACTGAGAAACCATAGAAAAACTTTCCCCTGCAACCCGTTTCCTTTGTGCTAGATGAACGAACGTCTCCCCACATGCTCAGTTTTGAGAGAAAAGTGTGTGTGAAAGCCATACTTCAACTAGCTTGTTGGGAACACAAAGTTTCTTTTCAGTTTCCAACTCCATTCCATACATATATATTGGAAGGTACTAGCTCCAACTCGGTTTTACAGTGAAAACTGCAAGAACTTCAAACCGGCACTAGGAAACAGACTGAGAAACCAGAGTAAAAGTTTCTCCTGCAACCCTTTCCCTTTGTGCTAGATGAACGAACGTCTCCCCACATGCTCAGTTTTGAGAGATAAGTGTGTGTGAAAGCCGTCCTTCAACTAGCTTGTTGGGAACACAAAGTTTCTTTTCAGTTTCCAACTCCACTCCATACATATATATGGGAAGGTACTAGCTCCAACTCGGTTTTACAGTGAAAACTGCAGGAACTTCAATCCGGCACTAGGAAACAGACTGAGAAACCATAGAAAAACTTTCCCTGCAACCCGTTTCCTTTGTGCTAGATGAACGAACGTCTCCCACATGCTCAGTTTTGAGAGAAAAGTGTGTGTGAAAGCCGTCCTTCAACTAGCTTGTTGGGAACACAAAGTTTCTTTTCAGTTTTGAACTCCACTCCATACATATATATGGGAAGGTACTAGCTCCAACTCTGATTTACAATGAAAACTGCAGGGACTTCAAACAGGCACTAGGAAACAGACTGAGAAACCAGAGTAAAAGTTTCTCCTGCAACCCGTTCCCTTTGTGCTAGATGAACGAACGTCTCCCCACATGCTCAGTTTTGAGAGATAAGTAGGTGTGAAAGCCGTCCTTCAACTAGCTTGTTGGGAACACAAAGTTTCTTTTCATTTTCCAACTCCACTCCATACATATATATAGGAAGGTATTAGCTCCAACTCGGTTTTACAGTGAAAACTGCAGGAACTTCAAACCGGCACTAGGAAACAGACTGAGAAACCACAGTAAAAGTTTCTCCTGCAACCGGTTCCCTTTGTGCTAGATGAACGAACGTCTCTCCACATGCTCAGATTTGAGAGATAAGTGTGTGTGAAAGCCGTCCTTCAACTAGCTTGTTGGGAACACAAAGTTTCTTTTCAGTTTCCAACTCCACTCCATACATATATATGGGAAGGTACTAGCTCAAACTCGGTTTTACTGTGAAAACTGCAAGAACTTCAAACCGGCACTAGGAAACAGACTGAGAAACAATAGAAAAACTTTCTCCTGCAACCCGTTCCCTTTGTGTTAGATGAACGAACGTCTCTCCACATGCTCAGTTTTGAGAGATAAGTGTGTGTGAAAGCCGTCCTTCAACTAGCTTGTTTTGAACACAAAGTTTCTTTTCAGTTTCCAACTCCACTCCTTACATATATATTGGAAGGTACTAGCTCCAACTCGGTTTTACAGTGAAAACTGCAAGAACTTCAAACCGGCACTAGGAAACAGACTGAGAAACCAGAGTAAAAGTTTCTCCTGCAACCCTTTCCCTTTGTGCTAGATGAACGAACGTCTCTCCACATGCTAAGTTTTGAGAGATAATTGTGTGTGAAAGCCGTCCTTCAACTAGCTTGTTGGGAACACAAAGTTTCTTTTCATTTTCCAACTCCACCCCATACATATATATGGGAAGTTACTAGCTCAAACTCGGTTTTACAGTGAAAACTGCAGGAACTTCAAACCGGCACTAGGAAACAGACTGAGAAACCAGAGTAAAAGTTTCTCCTGCAACCCGTTCCCTTTGTGCTAGATGAACGAACGTCTCCCCACATGCTCAGTTTTGAGAGATAAGTGTGTGTGAAAGCCGTCCTTCAACTAGCTTGTTGGGAACACAAAGTTTCTTTTCAGTTTCCAACTCCACTCCATACATATATATAGGAAGGTACTAGCTCCAACTCGGTTTTACAGTGAAAACTGCAGGAACTTCAAACCGGCACTAGGAAACAGACTGAGAAACCAGAGTAAAAGTTTCTCCTGCAACCCGTTCCCTTTGTGCTAGATGAACGAACGTCTCTCCACATGCTCAGTTTTGAGAGATAAGTGTGTGTGAAAGCCAGTACTTCAACTAGCTTGTTGGGAACACAAAGTTTCTTTTCAGTTTCCAACTCCATTCCATACATATATATGGGAAGGTACTAGCTCCAACTCGGTTTTACAGTGAAAACTGCAAGAACTTCAAACCGGCACTAGGAAACAGACTGAGAAACCAGAGTAAAAGTTTCTCCTGCAACCCGTTCCCTTTGTGCTAGATGAACGAACGTCTCCCCACATGCTCAGTTTTGAGAGATAAGTGTGTGTGAAAGCCGTCCTTCAACTAGCTTGTTGGGAACACAAAGTTTCTTTTCAGTTTCCAACTCCACTCCATACATATATATGGGAAGGTACTAGCTCCAACTCGGTTTTACAGTGAAAACTGCAGGAACTTCAATCCGGCACTAGGAAACAGACTGAGAAACCATAGAAAAACTTTCCCTGCAACCCGTTCCCTTTGTGCTAGATGAACGAACGTCTCCCCACATGCTCAGTTTTGAGAGAAAAGTGTGTGTGAAAGCCGTCCTTCAACTAGCTTGTTGGGAACACAAAGTTTCTTTTCAGTTTTGAACTCCACTCCATACATATATATGGGAAGGTACTAGCTCCAACTCTGATTTACAATGAAAACTGCCGGGACTTCAAACAGGCACTAGGAAACAGACTGAGAAACCAGAGTAAAAGTTTCTCCTGCAACCCGTTCCCTTTGTGCTAGATGAACGAACGTCTCCCCACATGCTCAGTTTTGAGAGATAAGTAGGTGTGAAAGCCGTCCTTCAACTAGCTTGTTGGGAACACAAAGTTTCTTTTCATTTTCCAACTCCACTCCATACATATATATAGGAAGGTATTAGCTCCAACTCGGTTTTACAGTGAAAACTGCAGGAACTTCAAACCGGCACTAGGAAACAGACTGAGAAACCACAGTAAAAGTTTCTCCTGCAACCGGTTCCCTTTGTGCTAGATGAACGAACGTCTCTCCACATGCTCAGATTTGAGAGATAAGTGTGTGTGAAAGCCGTCCTTCAACTAGCTTGTTGGGAACACAAAGTTTCTTTTCAGTTTCCAACTCCACTCCATACATATATATGGGAAGGTACTAGCTCCAACTCGGTTTTACATGTGAAAACTGCAGGAACTTCAAACCGGCACTAGGAAACAGACTGAGAAACAATAGAAAAACTTTCTCCTGCAACCCGTTCCCTTTGTGCTAGATGAACGAACGTCTCTCCACATGCTCAGTTTTGAGAGATAAGTGTGTGTGAAAGCCGTCCTTCAACTAGCTTGTTTGGAACACAAAGTTTCTTTTCAGTTTCCAACTCCACTCCATACATATATATTGGAAGGTACTAGCTCCAACTCGGTTTTACAGTGAAAACTGCAGGAACTTCAAACCGGCACTAGGAAACAGACTGAGAAACCAGAGTAAAAGTTTCTCCTGCAACCCGTTCCCTTTGTGCTAGATGAACGAACGTCTCTCCACATGCTCAGTTTTGAGAGATAAGTGTGTGTGAAAGCCGTCCTTCAACTAGCTTGTTGGGAACACAAAGTTTCTTTTCAGTTTCCAACTCCACTCCATACATATATATGGGAAGGTACTAGCTCCAACTCGGTTTTACAGTGAAAACTGCAGGAACTTCAAACCGGCACTAGGAAACAGACTGAGAAACCAGAGTAAAAGTTTCTCCTGCAACCCGTTCCCTTTGTGCTAGATGAACGAACGTCTCTCCACATGCTCAGTTTTGAGAGATAAGTGTGTGTGAAAGCCGTCCTTCAACTAGCTTGTTGGGAACACAAAGTTTCTTTTCAGTTTCCAACTCCACTCCATACATATATATGGGAAGGTACTAGCTCCAACTCGGTTTTACAGTGAAAACTGCAGGAACTTCAAACCGGCACTAGGAAACAGACTGAGAAACCAGAGTAAAAGTTTCTCCTGCAACCCGTTCCCTTTGTGCTAGATGAACGAACGTCTCTCCACATGCTCAGTTTTGAGAGATAAGTGTGTGTGAAAGCCGTCCTTCAACTAGCTTGTTGGGAACACAAAGTTTCTTTTCAGTTTCCAACTCCACTCCATACATATATATGGGAAGGTACTAGCTCCAACTCGGTTTTACAGTGAAAACTGCAGGAACTTCAAACCGGCACTAGGAAACAGACTGAGAAACCAGAGTAAAAGTTTCTCCTGCAACCCGTTCCCTTTGTGCTAGATGAACGAACGTCTCTCCACATGCTCAAGTTTGAGAGATAAGTGTGTGTGAAAGCCGTCCTTCAACTAGCTTGTTGGGAACACAAAGTTTCTTTTCAGTTTCCAACTCCACTCCATACATATATATGGGAAGGTACTAGCTCCAACTCGGTTTTACAGTGAAAACTGCAGGAACTTCAAACCGGCACTAGGAAACAGACTGAGAAAGCAGAGTAAAAGTTTCTCCTGCAACCCGTTCCCTTTGTGCTAGATGAACGAACGTCTCTCCACATGCTCAGTTTTGAGAGATAAGTGTGTGTGAAAGCCGTCCTTCAACTAGCTTGTTGGGAACACAAAGTTTCTTTTCAGTTTCCAACTCCACTCCATACATATATATGGGAAGGTACTAGCTCCAACTCGGTTTTACAGTGAAAACTGCAGGAACTTCAAACCGGCACTAGGAAACAGACTGAGAAACCAGAGTAAAAGTTTCTCCTGCAACCCGTTCCCTTTGTGCTAGATGAACGAACGTCTCTCCACATGCTCAGTTTTGAGAGATAAGTGTGTGTGAAAGCCGTCCTTCAACTAGCTTGTTGGGAACACAAAGTTTCTTTTCAGTTTCCAACTCCACTCCATACATATATATGGGAAGGTACTAGCTCCAACTCGGTTTTACAGTGAAAACTGCAGGAACTTCAAACCGGCACTAGGAAACAGACTGAGAAACCAGAGTAAAAGTTTCTCCTGCAACCCGTTCCCTTTGTGCTAGATGAACGAACGTCTCTCCACATGCTCAGTTTTGAGAGATAAGTGTGTGTGAAAGCCGTCCTTCAACTAGCTTGTTGGGAACACAAAGTTTCTTTTCAGTTTCCAACTCCACTCCATACATATATATGGGAAGGTACTAGCTCCAACTCGGTTTTACAGTGAAAACTGCAGGAACTTCAAACCGGCACTAGGAAACAGACTGAGAAACCAGAGTAAAAGTTTCTCCTGCAACCCGTTCCCTTTGTGCTAGATGAACGAACGTCTCTCCACATGCTCAGTTTTGAGAGATAAGTGTGTGTGAAAGCCGTCCTTCAACTAGCTTGTTGGGAACACAAAGTTTCTTTTCAGTTTCCAACTCCACTCCATACATATATATGGGAAGGTACTAGCTCCAACTCGGTTTTACAGTGAAAACTGCAGGAACTTCAAACCGGCACTAGGAAACAGACTGAGAAACCAGAGTAAAAGTTTCTCCTGCAACCCGTTCCCTTTGTGCTAGATGAACGAACGTCTCTCCACATGCTCAGTTTTGAGAGATAAGTGTGTGTGAAAGCCGTCCTTCAACTAGCTTGTTGGGAACACAAAGTTTCTTTTCAGTTTCCAACTCCACTCCATACATATATATGGGAAGGTACTAGCTCCAACTCGGTTTTACAGTGAAAACTGCAGGAACTTCAAACCGGCACTAGGAAACAGACTGAGAAAACAGAGTAAAAGTTTCTCCTGCAACCCGTTCCCTTTGTGCTAGATGAACGAACGTCTCTCCACATGCTCATTTTGAGAGATAAGTGTGTGTGAAAGCCGTCCTTCAACTAGCTTGTTGGGAACACAAAGTTTCTTTTCAGTTTCCAACTCCACTCCATACATATATATGGGAAGGTACTAGCTCCAACTCGGTTTTACAGTGAAAACTGCAGGAACTTCAAACCGGCACTAGGAAACAGACTGAGAAACCAGAGTAAAAGTTTCTCCTGCAACCCGTTCCCTTGTGCTAGATGAACGAACGTCTCTCCACATGCTCAGTTTTGAGAGATAAGTGTGTGTGAAAGCCGTACCTTCAACTAGCTTGTTGGGAACACAAAGTTTCTTTTCAGTTTCCAACTCCACTCCATACATATATATGGGAAGGTACTAGCTCCAACTCGGTTTTACAGTGAAAACTGCAGGAACTTCAAACCGGCACTAGGAAACAGACTGAGAAACCAGAGTAAAAGTTTCTCCTGCAACCCGTTCCCTTTGTGCTAGATGAACGAACGTCCCTCCACATGCTCAATTTTGAGAGATAAGTGTGTGTGAAAGCCGTCCTTCAACTAGCTTGTTGGGAACACAAAGTTTCTTTTCAGTTTCCAACTCCACTCCATACATATATATGGGAAGGTACTAGCTCCAACTCGGATTTTACAGTGAAAACTGCAGGAACTTCAAACCGGCACTAGGAAACAGACTGAGAAACCAGAGTAAAAGTTTCTCCTGCAACCCGTTCCCTTTGTGCTAGATGAACGAACGTCTCTCCACATGCTCAGTTTTGAGAGATAAGTGTGTGTGAAAGCAGTCCTTCAACTAGCTTGTTGGGAACACAAAGTTTCTTTTCAGTTTCGAACTCCACTCCATACATATATATGGGAAGGTACTAGCTCCAACTCTGACTTACAATGAAAACTGCAGGGACTTCAAACCGGCACTAGGAAACAGACTGAGAAAGCAGAGTAAAAGTTTCTCCTGCAACCCGTTCCCTTTGTGCTAGATGAACGAACGTCTCTCCACATGCTCAGGTTTGAGAGATAAGTGTGTGTGAAAGCCGTCCTTCAACTAGCTTGTTGGGAACACAAAGTTTCTTTTCAGTTTCCAACTCCACTCCATACATATATATGGGAAGGTACTAGCTCCAACTCGGTTTTACAGTGAAAACTGCAGGAACTTCAAACCGGCACTAGGAAACAGACTGAGAAACCATAGAAAAACTTTCTCCTGCAACCCGTTCCCTTTGTGCTAGATGAACGAACGTCTCTCCACATGCTCAGGTTTGAAGATAAGCGTGTGTGAAAGCCGTACTTCAACTAGCTTGTTGGGAACACAAAGTTTCTTTTCAGTTTCCAACTCCACTCCATACATATATATGGGAAGGTACTAGCTCCAACTCGGTTTTACAGTGAAAACTGCAGGAACTTCAAACCGGCACTAGGAAACAGACTGAGAAACCAGAGTAAAAGTTTCTCCTGCAAACCGTTCCCTTTGTGCTAGATGAACGAACGTCTCTCCACTTGCTCAGTTTGAGAGATAAGTGTGTGTGAATGAAGTCCTTCAACTAGCTCGTTGGGAACACAAAGATTCTTTCAGTTTCCAACTCCACTCCATACATATATATGGGAAGGTACTAGCTCCAACTCGGATTTACAGTGAAAACTGCAGGAACTTCAAACCGGCACTAGGAAACAGACTGAGAAACCAGAGTAAAAGTTTCTCCTGCAACCCGTTCCCTTGTGCTAGATGAACGAACGTCTCTCCACATGCTCAGGTTTTGAGAGATAAGTGTGTGTGAAAGCCGTCCTTCAACTAGCTTGTTGGGAACACAAAGTTTCTTTTCAGTTTCCAACTCCACTCCATACATATATATGGGAAGGTACTAGCTCCAACTCGGTTTTACAGTGAAAACTGCAGGAACATTCAAACCAGGCACTAGGAAACAGACTGAGAAACCAGAGTAAAAGTTTCTCCTGCAAACCCGTTCCCTTGTGCTAGATGAACGAACGTCTCTCCACATGCTCAGTTTTGAGAGATAAGTGTGTGTGAAAGCCGTCCTTCAACTAGCTTGTTGGGAACACAAAGTTTCTTTTCAGTTTCCAACTCCACTCCATACATATATATAGGAAGGTACTAGCTCCAACTCGGTTTTACAGTGAAAACTGCAGGAACTTCAAACCGGCACTAGGAAACAGACTGAGAAACCAGAGTAAAAGTTTCTCCTGCAACCCGTTCCCTTTGTGCTAGATGAACGAACGTCTCTCCACATGCTCAGTTTTGAGAGATAAGTGTGTGTGAAAGCAGTCCTTCAACTAGCTTGTTGGGAACACAAAGTTTCTTTTCAGTTTCCAACTCCACTCCATACATATATATGGGAAGGTACTAGCTCCAACTCGGTTTTACAGTGAAAACTGCAGGAACTTCAAACCGGCACTAGGAAACAGACTGAGAAACCAGAGTAAAAGTTTCTCCTGCAAACCGTTCCCTTGTGCTAGATGAACGAACGTCTCTCCACATGCTCAGTTTTGAGAGATAAGTGTGTGTGAAAGCCGTCCTTCAACTAGCTTGTTGGGAACACAAAGTTTCTTTTCAGTTTCCAACTCCACTCCATACATATATATGGGAAGGTACTAGCTCCAACTCGGTTTTACAGTGAAAACTGCAGGAACTTCAAACCGGCACTAGGAAACAGACTGAGAAACCAGAGTAAAAGTTTCTCCTGCAACCCGTTCCCTTTGTGCTAGATGAACGAACGTCTCTCCACATGCTCAGTTTGAGAGATAAGTGTGTGTGAAAGAAGTCCTTCAACTAGCTTGTTGGGAACACAAAGTTTCTTTTCAGTTTCCAACTCCACTCCATACATATATATGGGAAGGTACTAGCTCCAACTCGGTTTTACAGTGAAAACTGCAGGAACATTCAAACCAGGCACTAGGAAACAGACTGAGAAACCAGAGTAAAAGTTTCTCCTGCAACCCGTTCCCTTTGTGCTAGATGAACGAACGTCTCTCCACATGCTCAGTTTTGAGAGATAAGTGTGTGTGAAAGCCGTCCTTCAACTAGATTGTTGGGAACACAAAGTTTCTTTTCAGTTTCCAACTCCACTCCATACATATATATGGGAAGGTACTAGCTCCAACTCGGTTTTACAGTGAAAACTGCAGGAACTTCAAACCGGCACTAGGAAACAGACTGAGAAACCAGAGTAAAAGTTTCTCCTGCAACCCGTTCCCTTTGTGCTAGATGAACGAACGTCTCTCCACATGCTCAATTTTGAGAGATAAGTGTGTGTGAAAGCCGTCCTTCAACTAGCTTGTTGGGAACACAAAGTTTCTTTTCAGTTTCCAACTCCACTCCATACATATATATGGGAAGGTACTAGCTCCAACTCGGTTTTACAGTGAAAACTGCAGGAACTTCAAACCGGCACTAGGAAACAGACTGAGAAACCAGAGTAAAAGTTTCTCCTGCAGCCCGTTCCCTTTGTGCTAGATGAACGAACGTCTCTCCACATGCTCAGTTTTGAGAGATAAGTGTGTGTGAAAGAAGTCCTTCAACTAGCTTGTTGGGAACACAAAGTTTCTTTTCAGTTTCCAACTCCACTCCATACATATATATGGGAAGGTACTAGCTCCAACTCGGTTTTACAGTGAAAACTGCAGGAACTTCAAACCGGCACTAGGAAACAGACTGAGAAAACAAGTAAAAGTTTCTCCTGCAACCTTTTCCCTTTGTGCTAGATGAACGAACGTCTCCCCACATGCTCTATTTTGAGAGATAAGTGTGTGTGAAAGCCGTCCTTCAACTAGCTTGTTGGGAACACAAAGTTTCTTTTCAGTTTCGAACTCCACTCCATACATATATATGGGAAGGTACTAGCTCCAACTCGGTTTTACAGTGAAAACTGCAGGAACATCAAACCAGCACTAGGAAACACACTGAGAAACCAGCGTAAAAGTTTCTCCTGCAACTCGTTCCCCTTGAGCTAGATGAACGAACGTCTCTCCACATGCTCTGTTTTGAGAGATAAGTGTGTGTGAAAGCCGTACATCAACTAGCTTGTTGGGAACACAAAGTTTCTTTTCAGTTTCCAACTCCACTCCATACATATATATGGGAAGGTACTAGCTCCAACTCGGTTTTACAGTGAAAACTGCAGGAACTTCAAACCGGCACTAGGAAACAGACTGAGAAACCAGAGTAAAAGTTTCTCCTGCAACCCGTTCCCTTTGTGCTAGATGAACGAACGTCTCCTCACATGCACAATTTTGAGAGATAAGTGTGTGTGAAAGAAGTCCTTCAACTAGCTTGTTGGGAACACAAAGTTTCTTTTCAGTTTCCAACTCCACTCCATACATATATATGGGAAGGTACTAGCTCCAACTCGATTTTACAGTGAAAAATGCAGGAACTTCAAACCGGCACTAGGAAACAGACTGAGAAACCAGAGTAATAGTTTCTCCTGCAACCCGTTCCCTTTGTGCGAGATGAACGAACGTCTCTCCACATGCTCAGTTTTGAGAGAAATGTGTGTGTGAAAGAAGTACTTCAACTAGCTTGTTGGGAACACAAAGTTTCTTTTCAGTTTCCAACTCCACTCCATACATATATATGGGAAGGTACTAGCTCCAACTCTGACTTACAATGAAAACTGCAGGGACTTCAAACCGGCACTAGGAAACAGACTGAGAAAGCAGAGTAAAAGTTTCCCCTGCAACCCGTTCCCTTTGTGCTAGATGAACGAACGTCTCTCCACATGCTCAGGTTTGAGAGATAAGTGTGTGTGAAAGCCGTCCTTCAACTAGCTTGTTGGGAACACAAAGTTTCTTTTCAGTTTCCAACTCCAATCCATACATATATATGGGAAGGTACTAGCTCCAACCCCGTTTTACACTGAAAACTGCAGGAACTTCAAACCGGCACTAGGAAACAGACTGAGAAACCAGAGTAAATTTTCTCCTGCAAACCGTTCCAATTGTGCTAAATGAACGAACGTCTCTCCACTTGCTCAGTTTGAGAGATAAGTGTGTGTGAATGAAGACCTTCAACTAGCTCGTTGGGAACACAAAGATTCTTTCAGTTTCCAACTCCACTCCATACATATATATGGGAAGGTACTAGCTCCAACTGGGATTTACAGTGAAAACTGCAGGAACTTCAAAACGGCACTAGGAAACAGACTGAGAAACCAGCGTAAAAGTTTCTCCTGCAATCCGTTCCCCTTGTGCTAGATGAACGAACGTGTCTCCACATGCTCGGTTTTGAGAGATAAGTGTGTGTGAAAGCCGTCCTTCAACTAGCTTGTTGGGAACACAAAGTTTCTTTTCAGTTTCCAACTCCACTCCATACATATATATGGGAAGGTACTAGCTCCAACTCGGTTTTACAGTGAAAACTGCAGGAACATCAAACCAGCACTAGGAAACAGACTGAGAAACCAGTGTAAAAGTTTCCCCTGCAAACCGTTCCCCTTTGTGCTAGATGAACGAACGTCTCTCCACATGCTCAGTTTTGAGAGATAAGTGTGTGTGAAAGCCGTCCTTCAACTAGCTTGTTGGGAACACAAAGTTTCTTTTCAGTTTCCAAATCCACTCCATACATATATATAGGAAGGTACTAGCTCCAACTCCGTTTTACAGTGAAAACTGCAGGAACTTCAAACCGGCACTAGGAAACAGACTGAGAAACCAGAGTAAAAGTTTCTCCTGCAACCCGTTCCCTTTGTGCTAGATGAACGAACGTCTCTCCACATGCTCAGTTTTGAGAGATAAGTGTGTGTGAAAGCAGTCCTTCAACTAGCTTGTTGGGAACACAAAGTTTCTTTTCAGTTTCGAACTCCACTCCATACATATATATGGGAAGGTACTAGCTCCAACTCGGTTTTACAGTGAAAACTGCAGGAACATTCAAACCGGCACTAGGAAACAGACTGAGAAACCAGAGTAAAAGTTTCTCCTGCAAACCGTTCCCCTTGTGCTAGATGAACGAACGTCTCTCCACATGCTCAGTTTTGAGAGATAAGTGTGTGTGAAAGCCGTCCTTCAACTAGCTTGTTGGGAACACAAAGTTTCTTTTCAGTTTCCAACTCCACTCCATACATATATATGGGAAGGTACTAGCTCCAACTCGGTTTTACAGTGAAAACTGCAGGAACTTCAAACCGGCACTAGGAAACAGACTGAGAAACCAGAGTAAAAGTTTCTCCTGCAACCCGTTCCCTTTGTGCTAGATGAACGAACGTCTCTCCACATGCTCAGTTTTGAGAGATAAGTGTGTGTGAAAGCCGTCCTTCAACTAGCTTGTTGGGAACACAAAGTTTCTTTTCAGTTTCCAACTCCACTCCATACATATATATGGGAAGGTACTAGCTCCAACTCGGTTTTACAGTGAAAACTGCAGGAACTTCAAACCGGCACTAGGAAACAGACTGAGAAACCAGAGTAAAAGTTTCTCCTGCAAACCGTTCCCTTTGTGCTAGATGAACGAACGTCTCTCCACATGCTCAGTTTTGAGAGATAAGTGTGTGTGAAAGCAGTCCTTCAACTAGCTTGTTGGGAACACAAAGTTTCTTTTCAGTTTCCAACTCCACTCCATACATATATATGGGAAGGTACTAGCTCCAACTCGGTTTTACAGTGAAAACTGCAGGAACTTCAAACCGGCACTAGGAAACAGACTGAGAAACCAGAGTAAAAGTTTCTCCTGCAACCCGTTCCCTTTGTGCTAGATGAACGAACGTCTCTCCACATGCTCAGTTTTGAGAGATAAGTGTGTGTGAAAGCCGTCCTTCAACTAGCTTGTTGGGAACACAAAGTTTCTTTTCAGTTTCCAACTCCACTCCATACATATATATGGGAAGGTACTAGCTCCAACTCGGTTTTACAGTGAAAACTGCAGGAACTTCAAACCGGCACTAGGAAACAGACTGAGAAACCATAGTAAAAAGTTTCTCCTGCAACCCGTTCCCTTTGTGCTAGATGAACGAACGTCTCTCCACATGCTCAGTTTTGAGAGATAAGTGTGTGTGAAAGCCGTCCTTCAACTAGCTTGTTGGGAACACAAAGTTTCTTTTCAGTTTCCAACTCCACTCCATACATATATATGGGAAGGTACTAGCTCCAACTCCGATTTTACAGTGAAAACTGCAGGAACTTCAAACCGGCACTAGGAAACAGACTGAGAAACCAGAGTAAAAGTTTCTCCTGCAACCCAGTTCCATTGTGCTAGATGAACGAACGTCTCTCCACATGCTCAGTTTTGAGAGATAAGTGTGTGTGAAAGCCGTCCTTCAACTAGCTTGTTGGGAACACAAAGTTTCTTTTCAGTTTCCAACTCCACTCCATACATATATATGGGAAGGTACTAGCTCCAACTCGGTTTTACAGTGAAAACTGCAGGAACTTCAAACCGGCACTAGGAAACAGACTGAGAAACCAGAGTAAAAGTTTCTCCTGCAACCCGTTCCCTTGTGCTAGATGAACGAACGTCTCTCCACATGCTCAGTTTTGAGAGATAAGTGTGTGTGAAAGCCGTCCTTCAACTAGCTTGTTGGGAACACAAAGTTTCTTTTCAGTTTCCAACTCCACTCCATACATATATATGGGAAGGTACTAGCTCCAACTCGGTTTTACAGTGAAAACTGCAGGAACTTCAAACCGGCACTAGGAAACAGACTGAGAAACCAGAGTAAAAGTTTCTCCTGCAACCCGTTCCCTTTGTGCTAGATGAACGAACGTCTCTCCACATGCTCATTTTGAGAGATAAGTGTGTGTGAAAGCAGTCCTTCAACTAGCTTGTTGGGAACACAAAGTTTCTTTTCAGTTTCCAACTCCACTCCATACATATATATGGGAAGGTACTAGCTCCAACTCGGTTTTACAGTGAAAACTGCAGGAACTTCAAACCGGCACTAGGAAACAGACTGAGAAACCAGAGTAAAAGTTTCTCCTGCAACCCGTTCCCTTTGTGCTAGATGAACGAACGTCTCTCCACATGCTCAGTTTTGAGAGATAAGTGTGTGTGAAAGCCAGTCCTTCAACTAGCTTGTTGGGAACACAAAGTTTCTTTTCAGTTTCCAACTCCACTCCATACATATATATGGGAAGGTACTAGCTCCAACTCGGTTTTACAGTGAAAACTGCAGGAACTTCAAACCGGCACTAGGAAACAGACTGAGAAACCATAGAAAAACTTTCTCCTGCAACCCGTTCCCTTTGTGCTAGATGAACGAACGTCTCCCCACATGCTCAGTTTTGAGAGATAAGTGTGTGTGAAAGCCGTCCTTCAACTAGCTTGTTGGGAACACAAAGTTTCTTTTCAGTTTCCAACTCCACTCCATACATATATATGGGAAGGTACTAGCTCCAACTCCGTTTTACAGTGAAAACTGCAGGAACTTCAAACCGGCACTAGGAAACAGACTGAGAAACCAGAGTAAAAGTTTCTCCTGCAACCCAGTTCCAATTGTGCTAGATGAACGAACGTCTCTCCACATGCTCAGTTTTGAGAGATAAGTGTGTGTGAAAGAAGTCCTTCAACTAGCTTGTTGGGAACACAAAGTTTCTTTTCAGTTTCCAACTCCACTCCATACATATATATGGGAAGGTACTAGCTCCAACTCCGTTTTACAGTGAAAACTGCAGGAACTTCAAACCGGCACTAGGAAACAGACTGAGAAACCAGAGTAAAAGTTTCTCCTGCAACCCGTTCCCTTTGTGCTAGATGAACGAACGTCTCTCCACATGCTCAGTTTTGAGAGATAAGTGTGTGTGAAAGAAGTCCTTCAACTAGCTTGTTGGGAACACAAAGTTTCTTTTCAGTTTCGAACTCCACTCCATACATATATATGGGAAGGTACTAGCTCCAACTCGGTTTTACAGTGAAAACTGCAGGAACTTCAAACCGGCACTAGGAAACAGACTGAGAAACCAGAGTAAAAGTTTCTCCTGCAACCCGTTCCCTTTGTGCTAGATGAACGAACGTCTCTCCACATGCTCAGTTTTGAGAGATGTGTGTGTGTGAAAGCCGTCCTTCAACAAGCTTGTTGGGAACACAAAGTTTCTTTTCAGTTTCCAACTCCAATCCATACATATATATGGGAAGGTACTAGCTCCAACTCGGTTTTACAGTGAAAACTGCAGGAACATCAAACCAGCACTAGGAAACAGACTGAGAAACCAGCGTAAAAGTTTCTCCTGCAAACCGTTCCCCTTGTGCTAGATGAACGAACGTCTCTCCACATGCTCAGTTTTGAGAGATAAGTGTGTTTGAAAGCCGTCCTTCAACTAGCTTGTTGGGAACACAAAGTTTCTTTTCAGTTTCCAACTCCACTCCATACATATATATGGGAAGGTACTAGCTCCAACTCCGTTTTACAGTGAAAACTGCAGGAACTTCAAACCGGCACTAGGAAACAGACTGAGAAACCAGAGTAAAAGTTTCTCCTGCAACCCGTTCCCTTTGTGCTAGATGAACGAACGTCTCTCCACATGCTCAGTTTTGAGAGATAAGTGTGTGTGAAAGAAGTCCTTCAACTAGCTTGTTGGGAACACAAAGTTTCTTTTCAGTTTCCAACTCCACTCCATACATATATATGGGAAGGTACTAGCTCCAACTCGGTTTTACAGTGAAAACTGCAGGAACTTCAAACCGGCACTAGGAAACAGACTGAGAAACCAGAGTAAAAGTTTCTCCTGCAACCCGTTCCCTTTGTGCTAGATGAACGAACGTCTCTCCACATGCTCAGTTTGAGAGATAAGTGTGTGTGAAAGCCGTCCTTCAACTAGCTTGTTGGGAACACAAAGTTTCTTTCAGTTTCCAACTCCACTCCATACATATATATGGGAAGGTACTAGCTCCAACTCCGTTTTACAGTGAAAACTGCAGGAACTTCAAACCGGCACTAGGAAACAGACTGAGAAACCATAGAAAAACTTTCTCCTGCAACCCGTTCCCTTTGTGCTAGATGAACGAACGTCTCTCCACATGCTCAGTTTTGAGAGATAAGTGTGTGTGAAAGCCGTCCTTCAACTAGCTTGTTGGGAACACAAAGTTTCTTTTCAGTTTCCAACTCCACTCCATACATATATATGGGAAGGTACTAGCTCCAACTCCGTTTTACAGTGAAAACTGCAGGAACTTCAAACCGGCACTAGGAAACAGACTGAGAAACCAGAGTAAAAGTTTCTCCTGCAACCCGTTCCATTGTGCTAGATGAACGAACGTCTCTCCACATGCTCAGTTTTGAGAGATAAGTGTGTGTGAAAGCCGTCCTTCAACTAGCTTGTTGGGAACACAAAGTTTCTTTTCAGTTTCCAACTCCACTCCATACATATATATGGGAAGGTACTAGCTCCAACTCCGTTTTACAGTGAAAACTGCAGGAACTTCAAACCGGCACTAGGAAACAGACTGAGAAACCAGAGTAAAAGTTTCTCCTGCAACCCGTTCCCTTTGTGCTAGATGAACGAACGTCTCTCCACATGCTCAGTTTTGAGAGATAAGTGTGTGTGAAAGCAGTCCTTCAACTAGCTTGTTGGGAACACAAAGTTTCTTTTCAGTTTCCAACTCCACTCCATACATATATATGGGAAGGTACTAGCTCCAACTCGGTTTTACAGTGAAAACTGCAGGAACTTCAAACCGGCACTAGGAAACAGACTGAGAAACCAGAGTAAAAGTTTCTCCTGCAACCCGTTCCCTTTGTGCTAGATGAACGAACGTCTCTCCACATGCTCAGTTTTGAGAGATAAGTGTGTGTGAAAGCCGTACTTCAACTAGCTTGTTGGGAACACAAAGTTTCTTTTCAGTTTCCAACTCCACTCCATACATATATATGGGAAGGTACTAGCTCCAACTCGGTTTTACAGTGAAAACTGCAGGAACTTCAAACCGGCACTAGGAAACAGACTGAGAAACCAGAGTAAAAAGTTTCTCCTGCAACCCGTTCCCTTTGTGCTAGATGAACGAACGTCTCTCCACATGCTCAGTTTTGAGAGATAAGTGTGTGTGAAAGCCGTCCTTCAACTAGCTTGTTGGGAACACAAAGTTTCTTTTCAGTTTCCAACTCCACTCCATACATATATATGGGAAGGTACTAGCTCCAACTCGGTTTTACAGTGAAAACTGCAGGAACTTCAAACCGGCACTAGGAAACAGACTGAGAAACCAGAGTAAAAGTTTCTCCTGCAACCCGTTCCCTTGTGCTAGATGAACGAACGTCTCTCCACATGCTCAGTTTTGAGAGATAAGTGTGTGTGAAAGCCGTCCTTCAACTAGCTTGTTGGGAACACAAAGTTTCTTTTCAGTTTCCAACTCCACTCCATACATATATATGGGAAGGTACTAGCTCCAACTCCGTTTTACAGTGAAAACTGCAGGAACTTCAAACCGGCACTAGGAAACAGACTGAGAAACCAGAGTAAAAGTTTCTCCTGCAACCCGTTCCTTTGTGCTAGATGAACGAACGTCTCTCCACATGCTCAGTTTTGAGAGATAAGTGTGTGTGAAAGAAGTCCTTCAACTAGCTTGTTGGGAACACAAAGTTTCTTTTCAGTTTCCAACTCCACTCCATACATATATATGGGAAGGTACTAGCTCCAACTCCGTTTTACAGTGAAAACTGCAGGAACTTCAAACCGGCACTAGGAAACAGACTGAGAAACCAGAGTAAAAGTTTCTCCTGCAACCCGTTCCCTTTGTGCTAGATGAACGAACGTCTCTCCACATGCTCAATTTTGAGAGATAAGTGTGTGTGAAAGCAGTCCTTCAACTAGCTTGTTGGGAACACAAAGTTTCTTTTCAGTTTCCAACTCCACTCCATACATATATATGGGAAGGTACTAGCTCCAACTCCGGTTTTACAGTGAAAACTGCAGGAACTTCAAACCGGCACTAGGAAACAGACTGAGAAACCAGAGTAAAAGTTTCTCCTGCAACCCGTTCCCTTTGTGCTAGATGAACGAACGTCTCTCCACATGCTCAGTTTTGAGAGATAAGTGTGTGTGAAAGAAGTCCTTCAACTAGCTTGTTGGGATACACAAAGTTTCTTTTCAGTTTCCAACTCCACTCCATACATATATATGGGAAGGTACTAGCTCCAACTCCGGTTTTACAGTGAAAACTGCAGGAACTTCAAACCGGCACTAGGAAACAGACTGAGAAACCAGAGTAAAAGTTTCTCCTGCAACCCGTTCCCTTTGTGCTAGATGAACGAACGTCTCTCCACATGCTCAGTTTTGAGAGATAAGTGTGTGTGAAAGAAGTCCTTCAACTAGCTTGTTGGGAACACAAAGTTTCTTTTCAGTTTCCAACTCCACTCCATACATATATATGGGAAGGTACTAGCTCCAACTCGGTTTTACAGTGAAAACTGCAGGAACTTCAAACCGGCACTAGGAAACAGACTGAGAAACCAGAGTAAAAGTTTCTCCTGCAACCCGTTCCCTTTGTGCTAGATGAACGAACGTCTCTCCACATGCTCAGTTTTGAGAGATAAGTGTGTGTGAAAGCCGTCCTTCAACTAGCTTGTTGGGAACACAAAGTTTCTTTACAGTTTCCAACTCCACTCCATACAATATATATGGAAGGTACTAGCTCCAACTCCGTTTTACAGTGAAAACTGCAGGAAATTCAAACCGGCACTAGGAAACAGACTGAGAAACCATAGAAAAACTTTCTCCTGCAACCCGTTCCCTTTGTGCTAGATGAACGAACGTCTCCCCACATGCTCAGTTTTGAGAGATAAGTGTGTGTGAAAGCCGTCCTTCAACTAGCTTGTTGGGAACACAAAGTTTCTTTTCAGTTTCCAACTCCACTCCATACATATATATGGGAAGGTACTAGCTCCAACTCCGTTTTACAGTGAAAACTGCAGGAACTTCAAACCTGGCACTAGGAAACAGACTGAGATACCAGAGTAAAAGTTTCTCCTGCAACCCAGTTCCAATTGTGCTAGATGAACGAACGTCTCTCCACATGCTCAGTTTCGAGAGAAAAGTGTGTGTGATAGAAGTCCTTCAACTAGCTTGTTGGGAACACAAAGTTTCTTTTCAGTTTCCAAATCCACTCCATACATATATATGGGAAGGTACTAGCTCCAACTCCGTTTTACAGTGAAAACTGCAGGAACTTCAAACCGGCACTAGGAAACAGACTGAGAAACCAGAGTAAAAGTTTCTCCTGCAACCCGTTCCCTTTGTGCGAGATGAACGAACGTCTCTCCACATGCTCAGTTTTGAGAGATAAGTGTGTGTGAAAGAAGTCCTTCAACTAGCTTGTTGGGAACACAAAGTTTCTTTTCAGTTTCCGAACTCCACTCCATACATATATATGGGAAGGTACTAGCTCCAACTCGGTTTTACAGTGAAAACTGCAGGAACTTCAAACCGGCACTAGGAAACAGACTGAGAAACCAGAGTAAAAGTTTCTCCTGCAACCCGTTCCCTTTGTGCTAGATGAACGAACGTCTCTCCACATGCTAAGTTTTGAGAGATAAGTGTGTGTGAAAGCCGTACTTCAACTAGCTTGTTGGGAACACAAAGTTTCTTTTCAGTTTCCAACTCCACTCCATACATATATATGGGAAGGTAACTAGCTCCAACTCGGTTTTACAGTGAAAACTGCAGGAACTTCAAACCTGGCACTAGGAAACAGACTGAGAAACCATAGAAAAACTTTCTCCTGCAACCCGTTCCCTTTGTGCTAAATGAACGAACGTCTCCCCACATGCTCAGTTTTGAGAGATAAGTGTGTGTGAAAGCCGTCCTTCAACTAGCTTGTTGGGAACACAAAGTTTCTTTTCAGTTTCGAACTCTACTCCATACATATATATGGGATGGTACTAGCTCCAACTCGGTTTTACAGGGAAAACTGCATGAACATCAAACCGGCACTAGGAAACAGACTGAGAAACCAGAGTAAAAGTTCCTCCTGCAACCCGTTCCCCTTGTACTAGGTGAATGAACGTCTCTCCACATGCTCAGTTTTGAGAGATAAGTGTGTGTGAAAGCCGTACTTCAACTAGCTTGTTGGGAACACAAAGTTTCTTTTCAGTTTCCAACTCCACTCCATACATATATATGGGAAGGTACTAGCTCCAACTCCGTTTTACAGTGAAAACTGTAGGAACTTCAAACTGGCACTAGGAAACAGACTGAGAAACCAGAGTAAAAGTTTCTCCTGCACCCAGTTCCAATTGTGCTAGATGAACGAACGTCTCTCCACATGCTCAGTTTTGAGAGATAAGTGTGTGTGAAAGAAGTCCTTCAAATAGCTTGTTGGGAACACAAAGATTCTTTTCAGTTTCCAACTCCACTCCATACATATATATGGGAAGGTACTAGCTCCAACTCCGTTTTACAGTGAAAACTGCAGGAACTTCAAACCGGCACTAGGAATCAGACTGAGAAAATAGAATAAAAGTTTCTCCAGCAACCCGTTCCCTTTGTGCTAGATGAACGAACTTCTCTCCACATGCTCAAGTTTTGAGAGATAAGGTGTGTGTGAATGAAGTCCTTAAACTAGCTTGTTGGGAACACAAAGTTTCTTTTCAGTTTCCAACTCCACTCCATACATATATATGGGAAGGTACTAGCTCCAACTCCGTTTTACAGTGAAAACTGCAGGAACTTCAAACCGGCACTAGGAAACAGACTGAGAAACCACAGTAAAAGTTTCTTCTGCAACCCGTTCCCTTGGTGCTAGATGAACGAACGTCTCCCCACATGCTCAATTTTGAGAGATAAGTGTGTGTGAAAGAAGTCCTTCAACTAGCTTGTTGGGATTACAAAGTTTCTTTTCAGTTTCCTACTCCACTCCATACATATATATGGGAAGGTACTAGCTCCAACTCCGTTTTACAGTGAAAACTGCAGGAACTTCAAACCGGCACTAGGAAACAGACTGAGAAACCAGAGTAAAAGTTTCTCCTGCAACCCGTTCCAATTGTGCTAGATGAACGAACGTCTCTCCACATGCTCAGTTTTGAGAGATAAGTGTGTGTGAAAGAAGTCCTTCAACTAGCTTGTTGGGAACACAAAGTTTCTTTTCAGTTTCCAACTCCACTCCATACATATATATGGGAAGGAACTAGCTCCAACTCCGTTTTACAGTGAAAACTGCAGGAACTTCAAACCGGCACTAGGAAACAGACTGAGAAACCATAGATAAACTTTCTCCTGCAACCCGTTCCCTTTGTGCTAGATGAACGAACGTCTCTCCACATGCTAAGTTTTGAGAGATAATTGTGTGTGAAAGCCGTCCTTCAACTAGCTTGTTGGGAACACAAAGTTTCTTTTCAGTTTCCAACTCCACTCCATACATATATATGGGAAGGTACTAGCTCCAACTCCGTTTTACAGTGAAAACTGCAGGAACTTCAAACAGCCACTAGGAAACAGACTGAGAGACCATAGAAAAACTTTCTCCTGCAACCCGTTCCCTTTGTGCTAGATGAACGAACGTCTCCCCACATGCTCAGTTTTGAGAGATAAGTGTGTGTGAAAGCCGTCCTTCAACTAGCTTGTTGGGAACACAAAGTTTCTTTTCAGTTTCCAACTCCACTCCATACATATATATGGGAAGGTACTAGCTCCAACTCCGTTTTACAGTGAAAACTGCAGGAACTTCAAACTGGCACTAGGAAACAGACTGAGATACCAGAGTAAAAGTTTCTCCTGCACCCAGTTCCAATTGTGCTAGATGAACGAACGTCTCTCCACATGCTCAGTTTTGAGAGATAAGTGTGTGTGAAAGAAGTCCTTCAACTAGCTTGTTGGGAACACAAAGTTTCTTTTCAGTTTCCAACTCCACTCCATACATATATATGGGAAGGTACTAGCTCCAACTCCGTTTTACAGTGAAAACTGCAGGAACTTCAAACCGGCACTAGGAAACAGACTGAGAAACCAGAGTAAAAGTTTCTCCTGCAACCCGTTCCCTTTGTGCTAGATGAACGAACGTCTCTCCACATGCTCAGTTTTGAGAGATAAGTGTGTGTGAAAGAAGTCCTTCAACTAGCTTGTTGGGAACACAAAGTTTCTTTTCAGTTTCGAACTCCACTCCATACATATATATGGGAAGGTACTAGCTCCAACTCGGTTTTACAGTGAAAACTGCAGGAACTTCAAACCGGCACTAGGAAACAGACTGAGAAACCAGAGTAAAAGTTTCTCCTGCAACCCGTTCCCTTTGTGCTAGATGAACGAACGTCTCTCCACATGCTAAGTTTTGAGAGATAATTGTGTGTGAAAGCCGTACTTCAACTAGCTTGTTGGGAACACAAAGTTTCTTTTCAGTTTCCAACTCCACTCCATACATATATATGGGAAGGTACTAGCTCCAACTCGGTTTTACAGTGAAAACTGCAGGAACTTCAAACCGGCACTAGGAAACAGACTGAGAAACCATAGAAAAACTTTCTCCTGCAACCCGTTCCCTTTGTGCTAAATGAACGAACGTCTCCCCACATGCTCAGTTTTGAGAGATAAGTGTGTGTGCAAAGCCGTCCTTCAACTAGCTTGTTGGGAACACAAAGTTTCTTTTCAGTTTCGAACTCCACTCCATACATATATATGGGATGGTACTAGCTCCAACTCGGTTTTACAGTGAAAACTGCAGGAACTTCAAACCGGCACTAGGAAACAGACTGAGAAACCAGAGTAAAAGTTCCTCCTGCAACCCGTTCCCCTTGTACTAGGTGAACGAACCTCTCTCCACATGCTCAGTTTTGAGAGATAAGTGTGTGTGAAAGCCGTACTTCAACTAGCTTGTTGGGAACACAAAGTTTCTTTTCAGTTTCCAACTCCACTCCATACATATATATGGGAAGGTACTAGCTCCAACTCCGTTTTACAGTGAAAACTGCAGGAACTTCAAACTGGCACTAGGAAACAGACTGAGAAACCAGAGTAAAATTTTCTCCAGCAACCCGTTCCCTTTGTGCTAGATGAACGAACTTCTCTCCACATGCTCAATTTTGAGAGATAAGTGTGTGTGAAAGAAGTCCTTCAACTAGCTTGTTGGGAACACAAAGTTTCTTTTCAGTTTCCAATTCCACTCCATACATATATATGGAAAGGTACTAGCTCCAACTCCGTTTTGCAGTGAAAACTGCAGGAACTTCAAACCGGCACTAGGAAACAGACTGAGAAACCACAGTAAAAGTTTCTTCTGCAACCCGTTCCCTTGGTGCTAGATGAACGAACGTCTCTCCACATGCTCAATTTTGAGAGATAAGTGTGTGTGAAAGGAGTCCTTCAACTAGCTTGTTGGGATCACAAAGTTTCTTTTCAGTTTCCAACTCCACTCCATACATATATATGGGAAGGTACTAGCTCCAACTCCGTTTTACAGTGAAAACTGCAGGAACTTCAAACCGGCACTAGGAAACAGACTGAGAAACCAGAGTAAAAGTTTCTCCTGCAACCCGTTCCAATTGTGCTAGATGAACGAACGTCTCTCCACATGCTCAGTTTTGAGAGATAAGTGTGTGTGAAAGCCGTCCTTCAACTAGCTTGTTGGGAACACAAAGTTTCTTTTCAGTTTCCAACTCCACTCCATACATATATATGGGAAGGAACTAGCTCCAACTCGTTTTTACAGTGAAAACTGCAGGAACTTCAAACCGGCACTAGGAAACAGACTGAGAAACCATAGTAAAAAGTTCTCCTGCAACCCGTTCCCTTTGTGCTAGATGAACGAACGTCTCCCCACATGCTCAGTTTTGAGAGATAAGTGTGTGTGAAAGCCGTCCTTCAACTAGCTTGTTGGGAACACAAAGTTTCTTTTCAGTTTCCAACTCCACTCCATACATATATATTGGAAGGTACTAGCTCCAACTCGGTTGACAGTGAAAACTGCAGGAACTTCAAACCGGCACTAGGAAACAGACTGAGAAACCACAGTAAAAGTTTCCCTGCAACCCGTTCCCTTTGTGCTAGATGAACGAACGTCTCTCCACATGCTCAGGTTTGAGAGATAAGTGTGTGTGAAAGCCGTCCTTCAACTAGATTGTTGGGAACACAAAGTTTCTTTTCAGTTTCCAAATCCACTCCATACATATATATGGGAAGGAACTAGCTCCAACTCCGTTTTACAGTGAAAACTGCAGGAACCTCAAAACGGCACTAGGAAACAGACTGAGAAACCATAGAAAAAGTTTCTCCTGCCACCCGTTCCCTTTGTGCTAGATGAATTGACGTCTCCCCACATGCTCAGTTTTGAGACATTAGTGTGTGTGAAAGCCGTCCTTCAACTAGCTTGTTGGGAACACAAAATTTCTTTTCAGTTTCCAACTCCACTCCATACATATATATTGGAAGGTACTACCTCCAACTCGGTTTTACAGTGAAAACTGCAGGAACATCAAACCAGCACTAGGAAACAGACTGAGAAACCACAGTAAAAGTTTCTCCTGCAACCCGTTCCCTTTGTGCTAGATGAACGAACGTCTCTCCACATGCTCAGGTTTGAGAGATAAGTGTGTGTGAAAGCCGTCCTTCAACTAGCTTGTTGGGAACACAAAGTTTCTTTTCAGTTTCCAACTCCACTCCATACATATATATGGGAAGGAACTAGCTCCAACTCCGTTTTACAGTGAAAACTGCAGGAACTTCAAACCGGCACTAGGAAACAGACTGAGAAACCATAGAAAAATTTTCTCCTGCCACTCATTCCCTTTGTGCTAGATGAACTGACGTCTCCCCACATGCTCAGTTTTGAGAGATAAGTGTGTGTGAAAGCCGTACTTCAACTAGCTTGTTGGGAACACAATATTTCTTTTCAGTTTCCAACTCCACTCCATACATATATATTGGAAGGTACTACCTCCAACTCGGTTTTACAGTGAAAACTGCAGGAACATCAAACCAGCACTAGGAAACAGACTGAGAAACCACAGTAAAAGTTTCTCCTGCAACCCGTTCTCTTTGTGCTAGATGAACGAACGTCTCTCCACATGCTCAGGTTTGAGAGATAAGCGTGTGTGAAAGCCGTACATCAACTAGCTTGTTGGGAACACAAAGTTTCTTTTCAGTTTCCAACTCCACTCCATACATATATATGGGAAGGTACTAGCTCCAACTCCATTTTACAGTGAAAACTGCAGGAACTTCAAACCGGCACTAGGAAACAGACTGTGAACCAAGAGTAAAAGTTTCTCCTGCAACCCTTTCCCTTTGTGCTAGATGAAAGAACGTCTCCCCACGTGCTCAATTTTGAGAGATAAGTGTGTGTGAAAGAAGTCCTTCAACTAGCTTGTTGGGAACACAAAGTTTCTTTTCAGTTTCCAACTCCACTCCATACATATATATGGGAAGGTACTAGCTCCAACTCCGTTTTACAGTGAAAACTGCAGGAACTTCAAACCGGCACTAGGAAACAGACTGAGAAACCAGAGTAAAAGTTTCTCCTGCACCCAGTTCCAATTGTGCTAGATGAACGAACGTCTCTCCACATGCTCAGTTTTGAGAGATAAGTGTGTGTGAAAGAAGTCCTTCAACTAGCTTGTTGGGAACACAAAGATTCTTTTCAGTTTCCAACTCCACTCCATACATATATATGGGAAGGTACTAGCTCCAACTCCGTTTTACAGTGAAAACTGCAGGAACTTCAAACCGGCACTAGGAAACAGACTGAGAAACCAGAGTAAAAGTTTCTCCAGCAACCCGTTCCCTTTGTGCTAGATGAACGAACTTCTCTCCACATGCTCAATTTTGAGAGATAAGTGTGTGTGAAAGAAGTCCTTCAACTAGCTTGTTAGGATCACAAAGTTTGTTTTCAGTTTCAAAATCCACTCCATACATATATATGGGAAGGTACTAGCTCCAACTCCGTTTTACAGTGAAAAATGCAGGAACTTCAAACCGGCACTAGGAAACACACAGAGAAACCAGAGTAAAAGTTTCTCCTGCACCCCGTTCCAATTGTGCTAGATGAACGAACGTCTCTCCACATGCTAAGTTTTGAGAGATAAGTGTGTGTGAAAGAAGTCCTTCAACTAGCTTGTTGGGAACACAAAGTTTCTTTTCAGTTTCCAACTCCACTCCATACATATATATGGGAAGGAACTAGCTCCAACTCGTTTTACAGTGAAAACTTGCAGGAACTTCAAACCGGCACTAGGAAACAGACTGAGAAACCATAGTAAAAGCTTTCTCCTGCAACCCGTTCCCTTTGTGCTAGATGAACGAACGTCTCCCCACATGCTCAGTTTTGAGAGATAAGTGTGTGTGAAAGCAGTCCTTCAACTAGCTTGTTGGGAACACAAAGTTTCTTTTCAGTTTCCAACTCCACTCCATACATATATATGGGAAGGTACTAGCTCCAACTCGGTTTTACAGTGAAAACTGCAGGAACTTCAAACCGGCACTAGGAAACAGACTGAGAAACCACAGTAAAAGTTTCTCCTGCAACCCGTTCCCTTTGTGCTAGATTGAACGAACGTCTCTCCACATGCTCAGGTTTGAGAGATAAGTGTGTGTGAAAGCCGTCCTTCAACTAGCTTGTTGGGAACACAAAGTTTCTTTTCAGTTTCCAACTCCACTCCATACATATATATGGGAAGGTAACTAGCTCCAACTCCGTTTTACAGTGAAAACTGCAGGAACTTCAAACCGGCACTAGGAAACAGACTGAGAAACCATAGTAAAACGTTTCTCCTGCCACCCGTTCCCTTTGTGCTAGATGAACTGACGTCTCCCCACATGCTCAGTTTTGAGAGATAAGTGTGTGTGAAAGCCGTCCTTCAACTAGCTTGTTGGGAACACAAAGTTTCTTTTCAGTTTCCAACTCCACTCCATACATATATATGGGAAGGTACTAGCTCCAACTCGGATTTACAGTGAAAACTGCAGGAACTTCAAACCGGCACTAGGAAACAGACTGAGAAAACAGGGTAAAAGTTTCTCCTGCAACCCGTTCCCTTTGTGCTAGATGAACGAACGTCTCTCCACATGCTCAGTTTTGAGAGATAAGTGTGTGTGAAAGCCGTCCTTCAACTAGCTTGTTGGGAACACAAAGTTTCTTTTCAGTTTCCAACTCCACTCCATACATATATATGGGAAGGAACTAGCTCCAACTCTTTTTTACAGTGAAAATTGCAGGAACTTCAAACCGGCACTAGGAAACAGACTGAGAAACCATAGAAAAACATTCACCTGCAACCCGTTCCCTTTGTGCTAGATGAACGAACGTCTCCCCACATGCTCAGTTTTGAGAGATAAGTGTGTGTGAAAGCCGTCCTTCAACTAGCTTGTTGGGAACACAAAGTTTCTTTTCAGTTTCCAACTCCACTCCATACATATATATTGGAAGGTACTAGCTCCAACTCGGTTTACAGTGAAAACTGCAGGAACTTCAAACCGGCACTAGGAAACAGACTGAGAAACCACAGTAAAAGTTTCTCCTGCAACCCGTTCCCTTTGTGCTAGATGAACGAACGTCTCTCCACATGCTCAGGTTTGAGAGATAAGTGTGTGTGAAAGCCGTCCTTCAACTAGCTTGTTGGGAACACAAAGTTTCTTTTCAGTTTCCAACTCCACTCCATACATATATATGGGAAGGAACTAGCTCCAACTCCGTTTTACAGTGAAAACTGCAGGAACCTTCAAACCGGCACTAGGAAACAGACTGAGAAACCATAGTAAAAGTTTCTCCTGCCACCCGTTCCCTTTGTGCTAGATGAACTGAACGTCTCCCCACATGCTCAGTTTTGAGAGATAAGTGTGTGTGAAAGCCGTCCTTCAACTAGCTTGTTGGGAACACAAAATTTCTTTTCAGTTTCCAACTCCACTCCATACATATATATTGGAATGTACTACCTCCAACTCGGTTTTACAGTGAAAACTGCAGGAACATCAAACCAGCACTAGGAAACAGACTGAGAAACCACAGTAAAAGTTTCTCCTGCAACCCGTTCCCTTTGTGCTAGATGAACGAACGTCTCTCCACATGCTCAGGTTTGAGAGATAAGTGTGTGTGAAAGCCGTCCTTCAACTAGCTTGTTGGGAACACAAAGTTTCTTTTCAGTTTCCAACTCCACTCCATACATATATATGGGAAGGAACTAGCTCCAACTCCGTTTTACAGTGAAAACTGCAGGAACTTCAAACCGGCACTAGGAAACAGACTGAGAAACCATAGAAAAACTTTCTCCTGCCACTCGTTCCCTTTGTGCTAGATGAACTGACGTCTCCCCACATGCTCAGTTTTGAGAGATAAGTGTGTGTGAAAGCCGTCCTTCAACTAGCTTGTTGGGAACACAAAGTTTCTTTTCAGTTTCCAACTCCACTCCATACATATATATTGGAAGGTACTAGCCTCCAACTCGGTTTTACAGTGAAAACTGCAGGAACATCAAACCAGCACTAGGAAACAGACTGAGAAACCACAGTAAAAGTTTCTCCTGCAACCCGTTCCCTTTGTGCTAGATGAACGAACGTCTCTCCACATGCTCAGGTTTGAGAGATAAGCGTGTGTGAAAGCCGTACATCAACTAGCTTGTTGGGAACACAAAGTTTCTTTTCAGTTTCCAACTCCACTCCATACATATATATGGGAAGGTACTAGCTCCAACTCCGATTTTACAGTGAAAACTGCAGGAACTTCAAACCGGCACTAGGAAACAGACTGAGAAACCAGAGTAAAAGTTTCTCCTGCAACCCGTTCCCTTTGTGCTAGATGAAAGAACGTCTCTCCACATGCTCAAGTTTGAGAGATAAGTGTGTGTGAAAGAAGTCCTTCAACTAGCTTGTTGGGAACACAAAGTTTCTTTTCAGTTTCCAACTCCACTCCATACATATATATGGGAAGGTACTAGCTCCAACTCCGTTTTACAGTGAAAACTGCAGGAACTTCAAACCGGCACTAGGAAACAGACTGAGAAACCAGAGTAAAAGTTTCTCCTGCAACCCAGTTCCATTGTGCTAGATGAACGAACGTCTCTCCACATGCTCAGTTTTGAGAGATAAGTGTGTGTGAAAGCAGTCCTTCAACTAGCTTGTTGGGAACACAAAGTTTCTTTTCAGTTTCCAACTCCACTCCATACATATATATGGGAAGGTACTAGCTCCAACTCCGTTTTACAGTGAAAACTGCAGGAACTTCAAACCGGCACTAGGAAACAGACTGAGAAACCAGAGTAAAAGTTTCTCCAGCAACCCGTTCCCTTTGTGCTAGATGAACGAACTTCTCTCCACATGCTCAATTTTGAGAGATAAGTGTGTGTGAAAGAAGTCCTTCAACTAGCTTGTTGGGATCACAAAGTTTCTTTTCAGTTTCCAACTCCACTCCATACATATATATGGGAAGGTACTAGCTCCAACTCCGTTTTACAGTGAAAACTGCAGGAACTTCAAACCGGCACTAGGAAACACACAGAGAAACCAGAGTAAAAGTTTCTCCTGCACCCCGTTCCAATTGTGCTAGATGAACGAACGTCTCTCCACATGCTAAGTTTTGAGAGATAAGTGTGTGTGAAAGAATTCCTTCAGCTAGCTTGTTGGGAACACAAAGTTTCTTTTCAGTTTCCAACTCCACTCCATACATATATATGGGAAGGAACTAGCTCCAACTCCTTTTTACAGTGAAAATTGCAGGAACTTCAAACCGGCACTAGGAAACAGACTGAGAAACCATAGAAAAACTTTCTCCTGCAACCCGTTCCCTTTGTGCTAGATGAAAGAACGTCTCCCCACTTGCTCAGTTTTGAGAGATAAGTGTGTGTGAAAGAAGTCCTTCAACAAGCTTGTTGGGAACACAAAGTTTCTTTTCAGGTTCCAACTCCACTCCATACATATATATTGGAAAGTACTAGCTCCAACTCGGTTTTACAGTGAAAACTGCAGGAACTTCAAACCGGCACTAGGAAACAGACTGAGAAACCACAGTAAAAGTTTCCCTGCAACCCGTTCCCTTTGTGCTAGATGAACGAACGTCTCTCCACATGCTCAGGTTTGAGAGATAAGTGTGTGTGAAAGCCGTCCTTCAACTAGCTTGTTGGGAACACAAAGTTTCTTTTCAGTTTCCAACTCCACTCCATACATATATATGGGAAGGAACTAGCTCCAACTCCGTTTTACAGTGAAAACTGCAGGAACTTCAAACCGGCACTAGGAAACAGACTGAGAAACCATAGAAAAACTTTCTCCTGCCACCCGTTCCCTTTGTGCTAGATGAACTGACGTCTCCCCACATGCTCAGTTTTGAGAGATAAGTGTGTGTGAAAGCCGTCCTTCAACTAGCTTGTTGGGAACACAAAGTTTCTTTTCAGTTTCCAACTCTACTCCATACATATATATGGGAAGGTACTAGCTCCAACTCGGATTTACAGTGAAAACTGCAGGAACTTCAAACCGGCACTAGGAAACAGACTGAGAAAACAGGGTAAAAGTTTCTCCTGCAACCCGTTCCCTTTGTGCTAGATGAACGAACGTCTCTCCACATGCTCAGATTTGAGAGATAAGTGTGTGTGAAAGCCGTCCTTCAACTAGCTTGTTGGGAACACAAAGTTTCTTTTCAGTTTCCAACTCCACTCCATACATATATATGGGAAGGTACTAGCTCCAACTCCGTTTTACAGTGAAAACTGCAGGAACTTCAAACCGGCACTAGGAAACAGACTGAGAAACCAGAGTAAAAGTTTCTCCTGCAACCCGTTCCCTTTGTGCTAGATGAACGAACGTCTCTCCACATGCTCAGTTTTGAGAGATAAGTGTGTGTGAAAGCCGTCCTTCAACTAGCTTGTTGGGAACACAAAGTTTCTTTTCAGTTTCCAACTCCACTCCATACATATATATGGGAAGGTACTAGCTCCAACTCGGTTTTACAGTGAAAACTGCAGGAACTTCAAACCGGCACTAGGAAACAGACTGAGAAACCATAGAAAAACTTTCTCCTGCAACCCGTTCCCTTTGTGCTAGATGAACGAACGTCTCTCCACATGCTCAGTTTTGAGAGATAAGTGTGTGTGAAAGCCGTCCTTCAACTAGCTTGTTGGGAACACAAAGTTTCTTTTCAGTTTCCAACTCCACTCCATACATATATATTGGAAGGTACTAGCTCCAACTCGGTTTTACAGTGAAAACTGCAGGAACTTCAAACCGGCACTAGGAAACAGACTGAGAAACCAGAGTAAAAGTTTCTCCTGCAACCAGTTCCCTTTGTGCTAGATGAACGAACGTCTCTCCACATGCTCAATTTTGAGAGATAAGTGTGTGTGAAAGCTGTCCTTCAACTAGCTTGTTGGGAACACAAAGTTTCTTTTCAGTTTCCAACTCCACTCCATACATATATATGGGAAGGTACTAGCTCCAACTCGGTTTTACAGTGAAAACTGCAGGAACTTCAAACCGGCACTAGGAAACAGACTGAGAAACCAGAGTAAAAGTTTCTCCTGCAACCCGTTCCATTTGTGCTAGATGAACGAACGTCTCTCCACATGCTCAGTTTTGAGAGATAAGTGTGTGTGAATGAAGTCCTTAAACTAGCTTGTTGGGAACACAAAGTTTATTTTCAGTTTCCAACTCCACTCCATACATATATATGGGAAGGTACTAGCTCCAACTCCGTTTTACAGTGAAAACTGCAGGAACTTCAAACCGGCACTAGGAAACAGACTGAGAAACCATAGTAAAAGTTTCTCCTGCAACCCGTTCCCTTTGTGCTAGATGAACGAACGTCTTTCCACTTGCTCGGTTTTGAGAGATAAGTGTGTCTGAAAGCCGTCCTTCAACTAGCATGTTGGGAACACAAAGTTTCTTTTCAGTTTCCAACTCCACTCCATACATATATATGGGAAGGAACTACCTCCAACTCGGTTTTACAGTGAAAAATGCAGGAACTTCAAACCGGCACTAGGAAACAGACTGAGAAACCAGAGTAAAAGTTTCTCCTGCAACCCGTTCCCTTTGTGCTAGATGAACGAACGTCTCTCCACATGCTCAGTTTTGAGAGATAAGTGTGTGTGAAAGCCGTCCTTCAACTAGCTTGTTGGGAACACAAAGTTTCTTTTCAGTTTCCAACTCCACTCCATACATATATATGGGAAGGAACTAGCTCCAACTCCGTTTTACAGTGAAAACTGCAGGAACTTCAAACCGGCACTAGGAAACAGACTGAGAAACCATAGTAAAAGTTTCTCCTGCACCCGTTCCATTTGTGCTAGATGAACTGAACGTCTCTCCACATGCTCAGTTTTGAGAGATAAGTGTGTGTGAAAGCCGTCCTTCAACTAGCTTGTTGGGAACACAAAGTTTCTTTTCAGTTTCCAACTCCACTCCATACATATATATTGGAAGGTACTAGCTCCAACTCGGTTTTACAGTGAAAACTGCAGGAACTTCAAACCGGCACTAGGAAACAGACTGAGAAACCAGAGTAAAAGTTTCTCCTGCAACCCGTTCCCTTTGTGCTAGATGAACGAACGTCTCTCCACATGCTCAAGTTTTGAGAGATAAGTGTGTGTGAAAGCCGTCCTTCAACTAGCTTGTTGGGAACACAAAGTTTCTTTTCAGTTTCCAACTCCACTCCATACATATATATGGGAAGGTACTAGCTCCAACTCGGTTTTACAGTGAAAACTGCAGGAACTTCAAACCGGCACTAGGAAACAGACTGAGAAACCAGAGTAAAAGTTTCTCCTGCAACCCGTTCCCTTTGTGCTAGATGAACGAACGTCTCTCCACATGCTCAGTTTTGAGAGATAAGTGTGTGTGAAAGCCGTCCTTCAACTAGCTTGTTGGGAACACAAAGTTTCTTTTCAGTTTCCAACTCCACTCCATACATATATATGGGAAGGTACTAGCTCCAACTCCGGTTTTACAGTGAAAACTGCAGGAACTTCAAACCGGCACTAGGAAACAGACTGAGAAACCAGAGTAAAAGTTTCTCCTGCAACCCGTTCCCTTTGTGCTAGATGAACGAACGTCTCTCCACATGCTCAGTTTTGAGAGATAAGTGTGTGTGAAAGCCGTCCTTCAACTAGCTTGTTGGGAACACAAAGTTTCTTTTCAGTTTCCAACTCCACTCCATACATATATATGGGAAGGTAACTAGCTCCAACTCGGTTTTACAGTGAAAACTGCAGGAACTTCAAACCGGCACTAGGAAACAGACTGAGAAACCAGAGTAAAAGTTTCTCCTGCAACCCGTTCCCTTTGTGCTAGATGAACGAACGTCTCTCCACATGCTCAATTTTGAGAGATAAGTGTGTGTGAAAGCCGTCCTTCAACTAGCTTGTTGGGAACACAAAGTTTCTTTTCAGTTTCCAACTCCACTCCATACATATATATGGGAAGGAACTAGCTCCAACTCCGGTTTTACAGTGAAAACTGCAGGAACTTCAAACCGGCACTAGGAAACAGACTGAGAAACCATAGTAAAAGTTTCTCCTGCAACCCGTTCCCTTTGTGCTAGATGAACGAACGTCTCTCCACATGCTCAGTTTTGAGAGATAAGTGTGTGTGAAAGCCGTCCTTCAACTAGCTTGTTGGGAACACAAAGTTTCTTTTCAGTTTCCAACTCCACTCCATACATATATATGGGAAGGTACTAGCCTCCAACTCGGTTTTACAGTGAAAACTGCAGGAACTTCAAACCAGGCACTAGGAAACAGACTGAGAAACCACAGTAAAAGTTTCTCCTGCAACCCGTTCCCTTTGTGCTAGATGAACGAACGTCTCTCCACATGCTCAGTTTTGAGAGATAAGTGTGTGTGAAAGCCGTCCTTCAACTAGCTTGTTGGGAACACAAAGATTCTTTTCAGTTTCCAACTCCACTCCATACATATATATGGGAAGGTACTAGCTCCAACTCGGTTTTACAGTGAAAACTGCAGGAACTTCAAACCGGCACTAGGAAACAGACTGAGAAAGCAGAGTAAAAGTTTCTCCTGCAACCCGTTCCCTTTGTGCTAGATGAACGAACGTCTCTCCACATGCTCAGTTTTGAGAGATAAGTGTGTGTGAAAGCCGTCCTTCAACTAGCTTGTTGGGAACACAAAGTTTCTTTTCAGTTTCCAACTCCACTCCATACATATATATGGGAAGGTACTAGCTCCAACTCGGTTTTACAGTGAAAACTGCAGGAACTTCAAACCGGCACTAGGAAACAGACTGAGAAACCAGAGTAAAAGTTTCTCCTGCAACCCGTTCCCTTTGTGCTAGATGAACGAACGTCTCTCCACATGCTCAGTTTTGAGAGATAAGTGTGTGTGAAAGCCGTCCTTCAACTAGCTTGTTGGGAACACAAAGTTTCTTTTCAGTTTCCAACTCCACTCCATACATATATATGGGAAGGTACTAGCTCCAACTCGGTTTTACAGTGAAAACTGCAGGAACTTCAAACCGGCACTAGGAAACAGACTGAGAAAACAGAGTAAAAGTTTCTCCTGCAACCCGTTCCCTTTGTGCTAGATGAACGAACGTCTCTCCACATGCTCAGTTTTGAGAGATAAGTGTGTGTGAAAGCCGTCCTTCAACTAGCTTGTTGGGAACACAAAGTTTCTTTTCAGTTTCCAACTCCACTCCATACATATATATGGGAAGGAACTAGCTCCAACTCGGTTTTACAGTGAAAACTGCAGGAACTTCAAACCGGCACTAGGAAACAGACTGAGAAACCAGAGTAAAAGTTTCTCCTGCAACTCGTTCCCTTTGTGCTAGATGAACGAACGTCTCTCCACATGCTCAGTTTTGAGAGATAAGTGTGTGTGAACGCCGTCCTTCAACTAGCTTGTTGGGAACACAAAGTTTCTTTTCAGTTTCCAACTCCACTCCATACATATATATTGGAAGGTACTAGCTCCAACTCGGTTTTACAGTGAAAACTGCAGGAACTTCAAACCGGCACTAGGAAACAGACTGAGAATCCACAGTAAAAGTTTCTCCTGCAACCCGTTCCCTTTTTGCTAGATGAACGAACGTCTCTCCACATGCTCAGGTTTGAGAGATAAGTGTGTGTGAAAGCCGTCCTTCAACTAGCTTGTTGGGAACACAAAGTTTCTTTTCAGTTTCCAACTCCACTCCATACATATATATTGGAAGGTACTAGCTCCAACTCGGTTTTACAGTGAAAACTGCAGGAACTTCAAACCGGCACTAGGAAACAGACTGAGAAAGCAGAGTAAAAGTTTCTCCTGCAACCCGTTCCCTTTGTGCTAGATGAACGAACGTCTCTCCACATGCTCAGTTTTGAGAGATAAGTGTGTGTGAAAGCCGTCCTTCAACTAGCTTGTTGGGAACACAAAGTTTCTTTTCAGTTTCCAACTCCACTCCATACATATATATGGGAAGGTACTAGCTCCAACTCGGTTTTACAGTGAAAACTGCAGGAACTTCAAACCGGCACTAGGAAACAGACTGAGAAACCAGAGTAAAAGTTTCTCCTGCAACCCGTTCCCTTTGTGCTAGATGAACGAACGTCTCTCCACATGCTCAATTTTGAGAGATAAGTGTGTGTGAAAGCCGTCCTTCAACTAGATTGTTGGGAACACAAAGTTTCTTTTTAGTTTCGAACTCCCCTCCATACATATATATGGGAAGGAACTAGCTCCAACTCAGTTTTACAGTGAAAACTGCAGGAACTTCAAACCGGCACTAGGAAACAGACTGAGAAACCAGAGTAAAAGTTTCTCCTGCAACCGATTCCCTTTGTGCTAGATGAACGAACGTCTCTCCACATTCTCAGTTTTGAGAGATAAGTGTGTGTGAAAGCCATCCTTCAACTAGCTTGTTGGGAACACAAAGTTTCTTTTCAGTTTCCAACTCCACTCCATACATATATATGGGAAGGTACTAGCTCCAACTCGGTTTTACAGTGAAAACTGCAGGAACTTCAAACCGGCACTAGGAAACAGACTGAGAAAACAGAGTATAAGTTTCTCCTGCAACCCGTTCCAATTGTGCTTGATGAACGAACGTCTCTCCACATGCTCAGTTTTGAGAGATATGTGTGTGTGAAAGCCGTCCTTCAACAAGCTTGTTGGGAACACAAAGTTTCTTTCCAGTTTCCAACTCCACTCCATACATATATATGGGAAGGTACTAGCTCCAACTCCGTTTTACAGTGAAATCTGCAAGAACTTCAAACCGGCACTAGGAAACAGACTGAGAAAGCAGAGTAAAAGTTTCTCCTGCAACCCGTTCCCTTTGTGCTAGATGAACGAACGTCTCTCCACATGCTCAGTTTTGAGAGATAAGTGTGTGTGAAAGCCGTCCTTCAACTAGCTTGTTGGGAACACAAAGTTTCTTTTCAGTTTCCAACTCCACTCCATACATATATATGGAAGGTACTAGCTCCAACTCGGTTTTACAGTGAAAACTGCAGGAACTTCAAACCGGCACTAGGAAACAGACTGAGAAACCAGAGTAAAAGTTTCTCCTGCAACCCGTTCCCTTTGTGCTAGATGAACGAACGTCTCTCCACATGCTCAGTTTTGAGAGATAAGTGTGTGTGAAAGCCGTCCTTCAACTAGCTTGTTGGGAACACAAAGTTTCTTTTCAGTTTCCAACTCCACTCCATACATATATATGGGAAGGTACTAGCTCCAACTCGGTTTTACAGTGAAAACTGCAGGAACTTCAAACCGGCACTAGGAAACAGACTGAGAAACCAGAGTAAAAGTTTCTCCTGCAACCCGTTCCCTTTGTGCTAGATGAACGAACGTCTCTCCACATGCTCAGTTTTGAGAGATAAGTGTGTGTGAAAGCAGTCCTTCAACTAGCTTGTTGGGAACACAAAGTTTCTTTTCAGTTTCCAACTCCACTCCATACATATATATGGGAAGGTACTAGCTCCAACTCGGTTTTACAGTGAAAACTGCAGGAACTTCAAACCGGCACTAGGAAACAGACTGAGAAACCAGAGTAAAAGTTTCTCCTGCAACCCGTTCCCTTTGTGCTAGATGAACGAACGTCTCTCCACATGCTCAGTTTTGAGAGATAAGTGTGTGCTGAAAGCCGTCCTTCAACTAGCTTGTTGGGAACACAAAGTTTCTTTTCAGTTTCCAACTCCACTCCATACATATATATGGGAAGGAACTAGCTCCAACTCGGTTTTACAGTGAAAACTGCAGGAACTTCAAACCGGCACTAGGAAACAGACTGAGAAACCAGAGTAAAAGTTTCTCCTGCAACCCGTTCCCTTTGTGCTAGATGAACGAACGTCTCTCCACATGCTCAGTTTTGAGAGATAAGTGTGTGTGAAAGCCGTCCTTCAACTAGCTTGTTGGGAACACAAAGTTTCTTTTCAGTTTCCAACTCCACTCCATACATATATATGGGAAGGTACTAGCTCCAACTCGGTTTTACAGTGAAAACTGCAGGAACTTCAAACCGGCACTAGGAAACAGACTGAGAAACCATAGATAAAGTTTCTCCTGCAACCCGTTCCCTTTGTGCTAGATGAACGAACGTCTCTCCACATGCTCAGTTTTGAGAGATAAGTGTGTGTGAAAGCCGTCCTTCAACTAGCTTGTTGGGAACACAAAGTTTCTTTTCAGTTTCCAACTCCACTCCATACATATATATTGGAAGGTACTAGCTCCAACTCGGTTTTACAGTGAAAACTGCAGGAACTTCAAACCGGCACTAGGAAACAGACTGAGAAACCAGAGTAAAAGTTTCTCCTGCAACCCGTTCCCTTTGTGCTAGATGAACGAACGTCTCTCCACATGCTAAGTTTGAGAGATAAGTGTGTGTGAAAGCCGTCCTTCAACTAGCTTGTTGGGAACACAAAGTTTCTTTTCAGTTTCCAACTCCACTCCATACATAATATATGGGAAGGTACTAGCCTCCAACTCGGTTTTACAGTGAAAACTGCAGGAACTTCAAACCGGCACTAGGAAACAGACTGAGAAACAGAGTAAAGTTTCTCCTGCAACCGTTCCATTTGTGCTAGAT